>NC_037677.1:88834586-89134586 GCF_003255815.1 Theropithecus gelada
ACCTTCCTTCCTTCCTTCCTTCCTTCCTTCCTTCCTTCCTTCCTTCCTTCCTTCCTTCCTTCCTTTCTTCTTTCCTTTCTCTTTTTCTTTCGTCTTTCTTTCTCTTTTGAGATGAAGTTTCTCTCTGTCACCCAGGCTGGAGTGCAGTGGCACGATCTCAGCTCACTGCAACCTCCACCTCCCAGGTTCAAGCGATTCTCCTGCCTCAGCCTCCTGAGTAGCTGGGATTACAGACATGCACCACCACACCTGGCTAATTTTTGTATTTTTAGTAGAGATGGGGTTTTACCTTGTTGGCCAGGCTGGTCTGGAATGCCTGACCTCATAATCTGCCCTCCTCAGCCTCCCAAAGTGCTGGGATTATAGACGTGAGCCACCACGCCCGGCCCATTTATTTATTTTTGAAACCGGGTCTCACTCTGTCTCCCAGTGCTGTGGCAAGATCATGGCTCACTGCAGCCTTGACTTCCCAGACTCAGTCCTCCCATTTCAGCCCCTCAAGTAGCTGGGACAACAGACATGCGCCACCATGCCTGGCTAATTTTTATATTTTTTGTACAGACAGGGCCTTGCTATGTTGCCCAGGCTGGTCTTGACCTTCTGGGCTCAAACCATCTGACTACCTCAGCCTTCCAAAGTGCTGGGATTACAGGTGTGAACCACCATGCCTTGCCCAAATTAGGCTTGTCTTGATGTGAGCACCTTGTTGTCTGTTGCTATTTGGTTTATTGTTTCTGTGTCATTGTCTGTGTGTTCGGCCATAGCAGTGATCTACGTGCCCTGAGCTGGTGCTTACCCTGAAGAAATCATAGGCTGTGTTAGGCAGAGCCATGACGGTCTGGATTATCTAGCACAGTTCTGTTGAAAATATTCATTTGATATGTCAAGCTAGGCATTTTGTTTTCTTTTTCTTTGTTTTATATAGAGTCAGGGTCTCACTATGTTGCCCAGGCTGGTTTTGAACTCCTGGCTTCCCACCTTGGCCTCTCAAAGTGCTGGAATTACAAGTGTGAGCCACTGTGCCCAACCCAAACTGTGCATTTTGGCTCAGAAAATGTTGTTAGGGCAGGAACACTTGGCAGATTTCTTGGTATTTACAATTTCTTGGTATTTACAATTAGGCACTTAATACATGCTTTTCAGAAATAATAACAACAACAAAAAAGGAACTTGAGCTTCTCAAGTCTTAGCTTTGTCTAAAGCCCACAGGGTCTCTTTAGAAAGGATAATGTCTAAAATCAACATTATAAATATATTTATTGGAGACTAATTTGAGTATTAATAAAACTCCGGTGTCCTGCAAAAATAAAAATAAATAAATATTTATGGTCTATATGTCAATATAGTAACTTCTCAGTGATGGTCAGTAAGGGATAAATTACTCCATTTATTAAGTGCCTAACTGTAAATACCAGGAAATCTGCCAAGTGTTCCTGCCCTAACAACATCGGAGAACAACAGGAAGCCTGATCAACAGTGGCTTTTCCCTTGATAGCAAGTGCAGGGATAGGCAGTCCCCTGTAGTCCCAGCTACTCGGGAGGCTCATCCGCATAGGAGCTGCCCATAGTCGCCGTCAAGGAGGGACCCGGGCTGCTCTCACCTGTCCATTCTGCCCTTGTTAGTTACACTGGCTTTTGTCCTCACACTTGTCATCTCATGGACAGTGGTGGCTGCTCCTCTTCTAAGTTTCATGTCCCCAGGAAGATGGTAGCAAGAGGTCGGGGGTGGAGGGACAAGGGAAAAAGACATTTCTTGTACTGAGGTATTGTCATTTTATTCAGGAATGGGAAACCCTCCTTAGTGATTCCACTTACATCTCATTGACCATCTCTCCCTACAAGGGAACAGAGAGATGGAGTTTGTAGCTTTTATAGCTTCTATGACAGAGCTATACAAGTGAGATGGGAGAAATGATTGGGAGGTGCCAATCAAGTACTTCAGACTTAAGAAAAAAATCGAAACCACATTATTGCATCTGCATATTTCCTAAGATCCTGTGAGCAACACATCTTACGCTAATTTACTTGTGCAGATGTTGATTTCTATCTACATAATTTACAGAATGATCTCATTTCAAAAATTTCCACTCCATAAAATATGAACAATATTACACTCCTTTCTCATTTTCAGTTTTGGTGTCAGTTTATATGGTCTATTTTATCAAAGTGAACTAGGAAAATGATTGAAAATATTTCTAGATGCTAATTCAGGTAACTGGGTGAATAAGAGATTTTTTTTTTTTTTTTTTTTGAGATGGAGTCTCGCTCGGTCACCCAGGCTGGAGTGTGGTGGCACAATCTTGGCTCACTGCAACCTCTGCCTCCCGGATTCAAGCAATTCTCCTGCCTCAGCCTCCTGAGTAGCTGGGATTACAGGCATGCACCACCACGTCCAGTTAATTTTTGTATTTTTAATAGAGACGGGGTTTCACGATGATGGCCAAGCTGGTTTCGAACTCCTGACCTCAAGTGATCTACCCACCTCGGCCTCCCAAAGTGCTAGGATTACAGGCGTGAGCCACCACGCCTGGCCAAATAAGAAATATTTTTAACCATGTGTCATTTTTTCTTTCTTTTTCTTTTTTTTTTTTTTAAATGAGATGGGGTATTGCTCTGTTGTCCAGTCTGGAGTACAGAGGCACGATCATAGCTCACGGCAACCTCCAATTCCTGGGCTCAAGCAGTCTTCCTGCCTCAGCCTCTTGAGTTGCTGGTATTACAGGCATGAGCCACCACACCTAGCTGTCATTTTTATTTTACCTTATTATTTAATTTATTTATTTAATTTATTTATTTAGAAACAGGATCTCTGTCTGTTGCCCAGGCTGGAGTGCAGTGACATGATCATGGCTCACTGCAGGCTTCACCTCCTGGGCTCAAATGATCCTCCCACCTCAGCCTCCAGAGTAGCTGGGACTACAGGTAAGAGCCACTTTGCCTGGCTAATTTTTTTACTTTTATTTTTTGTAGAAATGAGGTCTGCCTATGTTGTCCAGGCTGGTCTTCAACTCCTGGGCTCAAGCGATCCTTCTGTTTCAGTCTCCCAAAGTGCTGGGATTTCAGGCATGAGCCACCATATCCATCCCTGGCTGTCATTTTTAAAGTTAGTTCCTGGTCTTTTCCTCTGTGGTGGCAAAAATTTCTTTGACTGGCAAGCAGCGGTACCAAAGGTAATGTTACCTACCTTCCCACGTTTGTCCCCACTTGGCACATTACATCAATTGGAGTCAGCCAGGTTCCATGGCTCATGCCTGTAATGGGAGGCCAGGATGGGAGGATGGCTTGAGGACAGGAGTTCAAAACCAGCCTGGGCAACATAGTGAGACCTTGCCTCTACAAAAAATAAAAAATTAGGCAAGGCGGTGAGCGCCTGTGGTCCCACCTACTCGAGAAGCTGAGCCTGGAGGATCACTTGAGCCCAGGAGTTCCAGGCTGCAGTGAGCTATGATGGAACCACTGCACTCCATCCCGGGTGACAGAACAAGATCTTGTCTCTAAAAAAAAAAAAAAAATTAAGGGCTGGGCACGGTGGCTCACGCCTGTAATCCCAGCACTTTGGGAGACCGAGGCGGGTGGACTATGAGATCAGGAGTTCGAGACCAGCCTGGCCAACATAGTGAAAACCCATCTCTACTAAAAATACAAAAATTAGCTGAGTGTGGTGGCACATGCCTGTAGTCCCAGCTCCTTGGGAGTCTGAGGCAGGAAAATTGCTTGAACCCGGGAGGAGGAGGTTGTAGTGAGCTGAGACCAAGCCATTCCACTCCAGCCTGGGTGACAGAATAAGACTCTGCCTCAAAAAAAAAAAAAAAAAAAATTTAAAAGAAGAAACCATAAATTGGAGTTGGTGTAGACATAAAGTCAGAGAATGGGTTTTGAGTGTGTGGAGCATTTTTCACTGAGAAGGGCTTTATCTCCATCTCGTGGACAACCTTATCTTTGCAATGTCAGCAGTGGTTCTCTGGCCTTAACCACATATGAGGATCACGAGGAGGACTTGCAAACAGTCCAATATCCAGTCCTCTCCACCCCACCCCCACCAACTCAGTTAGTATACATATCTATATAATCTGTAGCTGGGCGATAGGAGGCAGGAAAAAAAGATCTATAGCCAACTTTCATGTGCAATTAGGGCTAAAAACCAATAAGTTAGAAGAAACTCTAAGTCAGTTATGAATACTGGAACAATCATTCCTTCTATAAGACTGCCATAAAGTAAAAAGAGCAATATCTGTAGGTAAATTATATAATCTTCCCAAGGCCCTTTACAACTTGCAGAGAGGAAATCGAGGAGTTGCTAGCAATATGAGAAATCTAAATCCAAATCCAAATTGCTTCCTGTGCAACTCTCCCTATGATGAGGCAGAAATGTGCTGAGCAAAGAGACATGCAAATACACACACCATCAGACTTGTCCCTGGGCCAAACTGTCAATTGGTTTCCTCCTGATTTTGGTATCGTATGTGTTTACTGGCTGCTTTCTTGCATATATCCTTGTTTAATTCTGGTTCTTCTCATGAATGCCAATAGTTGCCTGAGAGTACGGGGCCCTGGAGGGCCTCAGGTACCCACCCAGATCTTGCTTTTCCCTCCGTCTTTTCATTTATTAAAACTTACCTTGCCGGGATCTGATCCTTTCTCAGCTCATTATCTTTTTAAAAAGCTTCTCAAATTAATTCCTGCTGATGATGGGTGGGTCTTCATCATGATGCACGCATTACTGGAATACACTTTTTTGTTTTTAGGACGATGTCTCCCTCTGTCGCCCAGGCTGGAATGCAGTGGTGCGATCTCAGCTCACTGTAACCTTTTGCCTCCCGGTTCAAGTGATTCTCCTGCCTCAGCCTCCTGAGTAGCTGGGAACACAGGAGCCAGCCATCATGCCTGGCTAAATTTTTTTATTTTTAAAAGTAGAAATGGAGTTTCACCATGGTGGTCAGGCTGGTCTCGAACTCCTGACCTCAGGTGATCCGCTGCCTCGGCCTCCCAAAGTGCTGTGAGTACAGGCGTGAGCCACCAAGCCCGGCCTGGAATAAAATTTAGTCATTAAAATAGGAGACCAAGTTCTGCTTTGGCAGTGGTTGACTGCATGGTGCCGAAACCACTCACTGAAAACAAACTAGAAAAGATGTACAATATATACCGCTAAGAGTGAAAAGACAAGCCAAAGAGTGATAATAATAAAAGTAACAGAAGAGCTCAGACCCAAAATATATAGGACTCCTACAAATCACTAAGGATTGATGACACAATTAAAAAATGGCTGACAGGCCAGGCATGGTGCCTCACACCTGTAATCCCAGTGTTTTGGGAGGCCAAGCAAGATCACTTGGGGCCAGGAGTTCAAAATTAGACTGGGCAACATAGCAAGAACCCTGTCTCTAAAAAAAATCTAAAAATCAGCTGGGCATGGTTGGATGCAGTGGCTCACGCCTGTAATCCCAGTACTTTGGGGGGCTGAGGCAGGCGGATCATCTGAGGTCAGGAGTTCAAGGCCAGCCTGACCAACATGGTGAAATCCCATCTCTATTGAAAATACAAAAAGTTGACAAGGTGTTAACTTTTCTCATATTGCTAGCAACTCCTTGATTTCCTCTCTGCAAGTTGTAAAAGGGCCTTTGGAAGATTATATAATTTACCTACAGAGATTGCCTCAGGAGGCTGAGGCAGGAGAATGGCTTGAACCTGGGAGGCGGAGGTTGCAGTGAGCTGAGATTTTGCCACTGCACTCCAGCCTGCGCGGCAGAGCGAGACTTTGTCTCAAAGAAAAGAAAAGAGAACAGAAAAGAGGCCGGGCGCAGTGGCTTATGCCTGTAATCCCAGCACTTTGGGAGGCCAAGGTGAACGGATCACCTGAGGTCAGGAGTTCGAGACCAGCCTGACCAACATGGAGAAACCCCATCTCTACTAAAAATACAAAGCTCGCTGGGTGTGGTGGCACATGCCTGTAATCCCAGGTACTTGAGAGGCTGAGGCAGGAGAATCGCTTGAACCCGGGAGGCAGAGGTTGCGGTGAGCTGAGATCGCGCCATTGCACTCCAGCCTGGGCAATAAAAGCGAAACTCCATCTCAAAAAATAAAATAAAATAAAATCAGCTGGGCATAATGGCACACACCTGTCGTCCTAGCGACTTGGAAGGCTGAGGTGGGAGGATTGTTTTAGTCCAGGATTTTGAGGCTGCAGTAAGCTATGACTGCACCACTGCACTCTAGCCTGGGTGACAGAATGAGACCCTGTCTCAAAAAAAAAAAAAAAAAAAAAAAAATAGGTGAAAGACTTTACAAAAGGCAACATTGAAAAGTCAATAAACATGAAAAGTTTCTTAAGCTCATTAGTGTGCAAAGAAATGCTATTTAAGACCACAGTGTATATACCTACTACATCCATGAGAATGGCCAAAATTTAAAAGACTAACAGTTGGTCCAAGAGTTGTGGGTTGTTAAGCTGATTAATATTGTCTCCCTCTATAACCATGCTTGCCTCGAAAAAATAAAGAAAATAAAAAATAAAAATGCTGGCCGGGCGCGGTGGCTCATGCCTGTAATCCCAGCACTTTGGGAGGCCGAGATGGGTGGAACATGAGGTCAGGAGATCGAGACCATCCTGGCTAACACAGTGAAACCCCGTCTCTGCTGAAAATATAAAAAAGTAGCTGGGCGTGGTGGCGATTGCCTGTAGTCCCAGCTACTTGGGAGGCTGAGGCAGGAGAGTGGCGTGAACGCGGGAGGCGGAGCTTGCAGTGAGCTGAGATCGTGCCACTGCACTCCAGCCTGGGGGACAGAACGAGACTGTGTCTCAAAAAAAATAAAAAATAAATAAATAAATAAAAATAAAAATACCAACAATACCAAACGATGGTAAACAGCTGAAACTCTCGTACCCTGCTGTGAGAGTGTAAATTGGCATAGTCACTTAGGAAAATTGTTTAGTGGTGTCTAATAAAGTTGAACATACACATATATCCTATGACCTTGCAATTTCACCTTTTGTTATGCCCATAGAAATAGATGCAGATGTGTACCAAAGACATGTTGTTGTCGTTGTTGTTGTTGTTGAGACAGAGTTTAGATTTCGTTGCCCAGTCTGGAGTGCAATGTTGTGATCTGGGCTCACCACAACCTCCGCTACCCGGGTTTAAGTGATTCTCCTGCCTCAGCATCCTGAGTAGCTGGGATTACAGGCATGTACCACCATGTCTGGCTAATTTTGCATTTTTAGTAGAGATGGGATTTCTCCATGTTGGTCAGGCTGGTTTCAAACTGCCGACCTCAGGTGATCTGCCGGCCTCAGCCTCCCAAAGTGCCTGGCATCAAAGACATGTTTTGAAATGTTTAAAAATAGGCCGGGCGCAGTGGCTCACACCTGTAATGCCAGCACTTTGGGAGGCTGAGGTGGCTGGATCACCTGAAGTTGGGAGTTCGAGACCAGCCTGGCAAACATGGTGAAACCCCGTCTCTACTAAAAATACAAAAATTAGCTGGGCGTGGTGGCACGTACCTGTAATCCCAACTACTCAGGAGGCTGAGGGAGGAGAATCACTTGAACCCGGGAGGTGGTAAGCCAAGATTGTGCCACTGCACTCCAGTCTGGGTGACAGAGTGAGGCTCCATTTCAAAAAAAAAAAAAAAAAAATTTAACAATAAAAATTATTGCCTGGAATCCCAGCACTCTGGGAGGCCGAGGTGGTCGGATCACAAGGTCACAGGTTCGAGGCCAGCCTGGCCAAAATGGTGAAACCCCGTCTCTACTAAAAATACAAAAATTAGTTGGGTGAGGTGGTAAGGGCCCGTAATCCCAGCTACTCAGGAGGCTGGGGCAGGAGAATCATTTGAACCTGGGAGGTGGTGAACCCTGGAGGTGGAGGTTGCAGTGAGCTGAGATGGCACCACTGCACTCCAGCCTGGGCAACAGGGCAAGACGCCGTCTCAAAATAAATAAATAATAAAAACTACTTATAAAAAATCCAGAGCTGAAAACCTAAATGCCCTTTGGTAGTAGAATGGATAAATTGTGATACATTCATACGTAGAATACTATATAACAATAAAAGCAGGAACAACTATAGCTACACACACAATAAGTGGATAAATTTCTCAAATGTAATTTTGCAAAAATAAAGTCAGAAACAAACTATATATATACACATATATATTTTTATTATATTTTAGTATATATATGTATATATACAGAGGTTTGGTCTGTTGCCCAGGCTGGAGTGCAGTGGTGCAATCTCAGCTCACTGTAACCTCTGCCTCCTAAGTTCAAGTGATTCTCCTGCCTCAGCCTCCCAAGTATCTGGGATTACAGGCACACGCCACCATGCCCAGTTAATTTTTTGTATTTTAGTAGAGTCAGGGTTTCACCATGTTGGCCAAGCTGGTCTCAAACTCCTGACCTCAAGGGATCTGCCTACCTTGGTCCCCCAAAGTGCGCAATTAGAGGTGTGAGCCACCATGGATGGCTGTGTTTTTCACTTTAAATAGGAGAGTTTTTAAATCCTTGAAATGGGCTGGGCGCAGTAGCTCACGCCTGTAATCAATCCCAGCACTTTGGGAGGCTGAGGCAGGCAGATCATGAGGTCAGGAGTTCGAGACCAGCCTGACCAACATGGTGAAACCCCGTCTCTATTAAAAATACAAAAATTAGCTGGGCGTGGTGGCATGCACCAGTATTCCCTGCTACTCGGGAGGCTGAGGCAGGAGAATCATTTGAACCTCGGAGGCAGAGGTTGCAGTGAGCCGAGATGGCGCCACTGCACTCCAGCCTGGGTGACAAAGTGAGACTCCGTCTAAAATAAATAAATAAATAAACATAAAATAAAATAAAATAAAATAAAATAAAATCCTTGAGATGTACCTGGAAGTGCTCCTCAAACTTTACTGTATGTATGACTCACCTGGAGATCTTGTTAAAAGGTAGATTTTATCCAGTAGTCTGGGGCAAGCTCCAGTTGATGCCCATACTGGTCCACCAAGCATGCTTTGACTATCAAGGGCCTACGGCACTTCCCAAACTATGTTCCACCAACAGTAATGTTTTGCAAATTGTTAACATTATTAAATTACTAAAATATAATAAAAATTTACTTTTAAAACATAATACTGGCTGGGCCCAGTGGCTCATGCCTATAATCCCCACACTTTGGGAGGTCGAGGCAGGAGGATCACTTGAACTCAGGAGTTTGAGACCAGCCTGGGCAACAAAGTGAGACCCCATCTCTACAAAAAATACAAAAATTAGCCGGATGTGGTGGTGCATGCCTGGAGTCCCAGCTACTGGAGAGACTGAGGTGGGAGGATGGCTTGAGCCTGGGAGGCAGAGATTGCAGGGGGCCAAGATCGCGTCACTGCACTCCAGCCTGGGCAACAGAGCCAGACTCTGTCTCAAACACACACACACACACACACACACACACACACACACACACACACACAATATATATATATATATATATATATAAAGTATTTTCAGGTTACTCTTATTTTGTAATAATTTGTTTTTAAAAGTCAGTGTGCCATATCTGACAATAATAACCTTGTAAACATAAAGCTCAGTAAACAGCTATGTGCCAGGTACTGTGACACTACCTAATTTAATCCCGAAGAATATGCCTGGAAATGGCAGGAAAGGTCAGCCCATGATGAACATGAGCTGTCTGACGCTTCGCTGGAAAAGCAGCACTTAGCAATTGGCATCTCTGTGGTGGATTGTCTATTGATGGGGCCGGAAAACTTCTGTAAAACACTAGGTGGCAAATATTTAGGCTTTCCGGATGTCAAGACTCAGGAAAGGCTACCCCAAAGCGAAAGCCTCAGAAGCAGCTCTCTCTGACCTCCTGCCCTTCTGTCTCTTCCCCGCTTTGTCCCCCAGGGCAACCCATAGAAACTAGAATCCTTCTTCTCCACGGTGGGTTATAAGGCCTAAAAATATTATTCTAACCTCTCCCCACCTTTCTGTCTAGAGATGGTCATAAAGAAATTCCCTGACCTATCTGGCTTGACTGTAGGTCATAAGACCCCCATTCCAGGATCCTGTTCTATACCTGAGAGGAAGAAATGCTACAACAGAGATGCCAAGAAGAACCTGAGCAAACGGGTCTTGCTCATCTTCCTCTTCTCGGTCTAGTGCATTAGATCACACCCTTTGCCACAGTTGTACATGACTGACCACTCTTCGTTGCATCTAAGCATAAAAATGGACAGTTTTTTCTATATCTCTGGGTCTTCATTTTGAAGGTTCCCATGTCATGTAAAACCATGATTAAATAAACTTGTTACACTTTTCTCTTGTTAACCTGTCTTTTGTTATAGAAATGTCTGCCCTGACCCTTATGATGGGAACAAAAGGTATCATACCCTTTTCACCCCTATGCAAATCATAGTATCTGTATCATAACTACTCAGCTCTGCCATTATAGCATGAAAGCATACATATGTAAAAGAATGGGCATAACTGTGGTCCAAAAAACTTCATTGACAAAAAAGGTGGCAGGCCATAGTTTCCAGCCTTTGGCCTATTGAATCTTTAGTCAGTGATATGTGTCTTGTTTTAAAATTTGCATATATTTTAGCTGACAAAATGTTTTAAAATCTATAGTTTGGTTTCCTTCCTTCCTTCCTTCCTTCCTTCCTTCCTTCCTTCCTTCCTTCCTTCCTTCCTTCCTCCCTTCCTTCCTTCCCTCTCTCACTCTCTCTCTCTCTTTCTTTCTTTCTTTCTTTCTTCCTTTCGTCTCGCTCTGTTTGTTGCCCAGGCTGGAGTGCAGTGGTGTGATCTCGGCTCACTGTAGACTCCATCTCTGGGTTCAAGTGATTCTCCTCTCTCAGCCTCTGGAATAGCTGAGATTACAGGCATGTGCCACCATGCCTGGCTGATTTTTGTATTTTTAGTAGACACAGGGTTTCACCATGTTGGCCAGGCTGGTTTCGAACTCCTGACCTCAGGTGATCTGCCCACCTCGGCCTCCCAAAGTGCTGGGATTACAGACATGAGCCACTGCACCCAGCCTATAGTTTGTTTTCTTTCTTTTTCTTTTTTTTATTAAGATGAAGTCTTGCTGTGTCTCCCAGGCTGGAGTGCAGTGGCACAATCTCAACTCACTGCAACCTCCACCTCCTCAGTTCAAGCGATTCTCCCATCTCAGCCTCCCGAGTAGCTGGGATCACAGGCATTCGCCACCATGCCTGGCTAATTTTTTGTATTTTTAGTGTTTTTAGTAGAGAAGAGGTTTCACTACGTTTGTCAGGCTGGTCTTGAACTCCCGACCTCAAGTGATCTGCCCACCTCAGCTTCCCAAAGTGCTGGGATTACAGGCGTGAGCCACTGCGCCCGGCCTACAGCTTTCTATTAAAATTTCAAATATGAGTTCTAATTTTTTTTTTTTTTTTTGAGACGGAGTCTCGCTCTGTCGCCCAGGCTGGAGTGCAGTGGACGGATCTCGGCTCACTGCAAGCTCCGCCTCCCGGGTTCACGCCATTCTCCTGCCTCAGCCTCCTGAGTAGCTGGGACTATAGGCGCCCGCCACCTCGCCCGGCTAGTTTTTTGTATTTTTTAGTAGAGATGGGGTTTCACCGTGTTAGCCAGGATGGTCTCAATCTCCTGACCTCGTGATCCACCCGTCTCGGCCTCCCAAAGTGCTGGGATTACAGGCTTGAGCCACCACGCCCAGCCGAGTTCTAATTTTTTTAAAAATGAAGAATCCATTTACGTATTCTATCTCAAGAATGAATTTTTGTTGTTGTGAATGGTCATTCATGGTCATTTATGGTCACATAAGTTTAAAAATGGTCATCTAAGGACAAAGAGAGTCCCCACATTAAATGATATAGGCCAGGTGCAATGGCTCACACCTGTAATCTCAGCACTTTGGGAGTCTGAGGCAGAAGGATGGCTTGAGCCCAGAAGTTTGAGACCAGCCTGGGCAACATAGCGAGACCTTGCCTCTACCAAAAAAAAAAAAAGAAAGAAAAAGAAAAAATTAGCCCGGTGTGGTGGTGTGAGCCTATAGTCCTTCCTACTTGGGAGGTTGAGGTGGTAGGATCACTTGAGCCTGGGAGGTCAATGCTACAGAAAGCCATGATCACATTCATTACCACTCCAGCCTAGGTGACAGAGTGAGACCCTGTCTTTACAAAAATTTTTTTTTTTAATTTACAAAATGATTTATGGAGTGACAATACAGAGGGGCTAAGTCTTAAGATAGAATTTGCATTCTTGAACCACATACTGCTAGGACACCAGGCAAACTGTACTACAGTTTCATAGAACTAGCAACCATCAATCATACTGCTAAGTTGGTGTACAGACTGCACAGAAATTAAGTATCTGAATTTAGATTCCATATAGAACCCATTCATACTGAGTCCATACTATGAGGCTATGAGAAAGCATAATTTCAACAAATTTAGTTTAAAGATCTAATTAGCTTTTGTTAGTGGCTCACGAATTGGGCAGCATCTCTTCTAAAGAACAGATGAAGTGCTCCAGTGGGTATGGTAGAGTAGTTGGTTTTCTAAAGTAGCTAAAGCAGGAGTAAGAAAACAGAATAACACACAAAGATTGGTTAACATCAGGTTACTTATACGGGTTAAAGCAAAGGAGACTTCCTTCATGATACCTGTTCAGGTTGACTGGGTCTCTTTTTTTTTTTTTTTTTTTTTTCCTTGAGATGGACTCTCGCTCTGTTGCCCGGGCTGGAGTGCAATGATGCGATCTCGGCTCATTGCACTGAACCTTCTGGGTTCAAGTGATTCTCCTGCCTCAGCCTCCTGAGTAGTTGGGATTACAGGCACCCACGACCATGCCCGGCTAACTTTTGTATTTTTAGTAGAGACAGCGTTTCACCATGTTGGTCAGGCTGGTCTCGAACTCCTGACCTCAAGTGATCTGCTCGCCTTGGCCTCCCAAAGCGTTGGGATTACAGGTGTGATCAACTGTGCCTGGCCTGACTGGGCTCCTTCTGATTGGTTGCTGCAATCACCTGTTTTTAGGAAAAATGGTCTACTTGGGGTTTTCCTGCTTCCTTAAAGTTTCAGTTGGACGCTGGGCGTGGTGGCTCACGCCTGTAATCCTAGCACTTTGAGACGCTAAGGTGGGCAGATTGTCAGAGCTCAGGAGTTCGTGACCAGCCTGGGCAACAAGGTAAAACTCCATCTCTACTAAAAATATGAAAAATTAGCCGGGTGTGGTGGTGCGCACCTGTAGTCCCAGCTACTCGGGAGGCTGAGGCAGGAGAATTGCTTGAATCCAGGAGACAGAGGCCGCAGTAAGTTGAGATTGTGCCACTGCACTCCAGCCAGGGTGACAGAGTGAGATTCTGTCGCAAAATAAAAAAAAAGTTTAGGCTGGGTGCAGTGGCTGACGCCTGTAATCCTAGCACTTTGGGAGGCCGAGGCAGGCGGATCACCTGAGGTTAGGAGTTTGAGACCAACCTGGCTAACATGGAGAAACCCTATCTCTACTAAAAATACAAAATTGGCCAGGTATGATGGTTTATGCCTGTAATCCCAGCTACTTGGGAGGCTGAGGCAGAATCACTTGAACCCGGGAGGCAGAGGTTGCCGTGAGCCGAGATTGCGGCATTGCACTCCAGCCTGGGCAACAAGAGCGAAACTCCGTCTCAAAAAAAAAAAAAAAATGTTTCAGTTTGATTGTCTGGCACTTTAGCATCAGTGATTCCATTTTGGTTTGGTCTGTTGGGGCTTAGTGTAGGAGCTCAGTCCAAAATAATGGCCGCCTATAAATTTAATCCAGGCCGTCAAAGATAAACAAAGCTGGACTTTAACTGAAGTGGTGACAACTGATGTTATTCAGTAACTATTGACAGTAGTGGAAACAGCTGAACTTCATTCTAATTTACACAAGGTGCCTGTTTTTTAAAGAGAGCATGAGGGCGTAGGAAGGAGGAGCAATGGGGAACGCAAGTGAAACATTACAAAGGGTTGGTCGGTGTAAATGTGAATAGACTGTGTCTGCAAGCTGGGAATTACATTTCTGTTTGTTTTGAGACAGGGTGTCACTCTGTCACTCAGGCTGGAGTATAGTGACATGATCTCAGCTCACTGCAACCTAGGCTCAAGTGATCTTCCCACCTCAGCCTTTTGAGTAGCTGGAGGCTGAGGTGGGAGGATTATCTGGCTAATTTTTTGTATTTTTAGTAGAGACGGGGTCTTGCCATGTTGCCCAGGCTGGTCTTGAACTCCTGAGCTCAAGCAATGCCCCTACCTTGGCCTCCCAAAGTGCTGGGATTACAGGCGTGAGCCACCACGCCCGGCCATACTAAGCCGGCAATTATGGAAGTTAGGATTCTATCCTCCCACAGAGACTGGGAGACAGAAGCACTGTCCTCATAATCATATCTTAATTTATTTTTTCTTGAGATGGAGTCTCACTTTGTTGCCCAGGCTGGAGTGCAGTGGTGCAATCTTGGCTCACTGCAATAGCCGCCTCCCAGGTTCAAGCAATTTTCCTGCCTCAGCCTCCCGAGTAGTTGGGACTACAGGCGTGCACCACCATATCCGGCTAACTTGTATTTTTAGTAGAGACGGGGTTTTGCCATGTTGGCCAGGCTGGTCTCAAACTCCTGACCTCAGGTGATCTGCCTGCCTTGGCCTCCCAAAGTGCTAGAATTACAGGCGGGAGCCAATGCACCCAGCCTAATTTTATATTTCTAACTCACACTACCTTATAGTTGTGGAAAGATTCCTCTGAAATACTTCCGAAAATATGATCTTTTGCTACAATAAAGAACAAGTGTGACTGGGCACTGTGGCTCATGCATGTAATCCCAGCACTTTGGGAGGCCAGGGTGAGACGATCGCTTGAGCCCAGGAGAGCTGGAGACCAGCCTGGGCAAAATGGCGAGATTCCTGTCTCTACAAAAAATTAACAAATTAGCCAGGTGTGGTGGCGTGCACCTGTAGTGCCAGCTACTCGGGAGGCTGAGGCAGGAGGATTGCCTGAGCCTGGGAGTCTGAGGCTGCAATGAGCTATGATGGTGCTACCACTCTCCAGCCTGGGTGACAGAGTTCTAGAGACCCCAGTTCTTAAAAATACAAAAAAAAAGAAAAGAAAGAAAAGGAAAAAGAACAAGTGTATCTACTCTATAGCAGAAACAGAAACTTTGAAAACTGTTTTTGTAAATATGTGCTAGAAGCTTTCACTTGGCATTATCAGTACATCTAATTTTAGCTATGCTAGTCTGCATGGAATGGTATCTTTTTTTTTTTTTTTTTTTTTTTTTTGAGACGGAGTTTCCCTCTTGTTGCCCAGGCTGGAGTGCAGTGGCATGATCTCGGCTCACTGCAACCTCTGCCTCCCAGGTTCAAGTGATTCTCCTGCCTCAGCCTCCTGAGTAGCTGGGATTAGAGGCATGCGCCACAACGCCCAGCTAATTTTTTTGTTATTTTTAGTAGAGATGGGGTTTCACCATGTTGGTCAGGCTGGTCTCGAACTCCTGACCTCAAGTGATCCGCCCGTCTCAGCCTCCCAAAGTGCTGGGATTACAGGCGTGAGCCACCACGCCCGGTCTCATTTTGTTTTTCTAAAAAATACTTTTTTCACCAGCAAAGGAGACAAAAAAAAAAACATTTAAAAAACTTAACCCAAAAGAAAACATTTAAAAATAATAAAAACAGATTTTAAAAATAGAAAATAGCAAAATAATAGATTTATACCAAATAACTTTTCCCCCAGCTTTTTAGTTGCTAAAGAACATTTCCGTCTGGGCACTGTGGCTCATGCCTGTAATCCCAGCACTTTGGGAGGCCAAGGTGGGTGGATCACCTGAAGTCAGGAGTTCGAGACCAGTCTGACAAACATGGTGAAACCCCGTCTCTACTAAAAATACAAAATTAGCCGGGCGTGGTGGTGCATGCCTGTAATCCCAGCAACTCGGGAAGCTGAGGCAGGAGAATCACTTGAACCCGGGAGGCGGAGGTTGCGGTGAGCCGAGATCACACCGTTGCACTCCAGCCTGGGCAACAAGAGTGAAACTCTGTCTCAAAAAACAAAAAACAAAACAAGCAAACAAAAAACGAACATTTCCATTGTAAAGTTTCCTCAAGTCCTTTCACCCTATGTCCTAGTTCCAGATTCCAGGCAGTCACTGATCTCTCATTATAGTTTCACCTTTCACTGTGGCTTTACTTTGCGTTTCCCTGATAGTCAATGACCTGGAGGATTTTTTCAAAGGTATATTGACGGCTGCCTGTATCTTCTTTAGTGAAGCATCTGTTCTTTTACCAGATTTCTATTGGGTTGTCTTATAATCCAAGAGTTTCTCATATGTTCTTATGTAAGTCCTTTGTTTGCTTTATGTATTGCAAAAACATCTTCCCAGTTAGCAGCCTGCCTTATTTTCTTAATGGTATCTTCTGAAGAGAAGATATTTTATCCAGGTGCAGTGGCTTACCCCGGTTGTCCCAGTTACTCTGGAGGTTCGGGTGGGAGGATCGCTTGAGGCCAGGAGTTTGAGACCAGCTTGGGCAACATAGTGAGACCCTGTATCTAATACACACACACACACACACACACACACACACACATATATATTTTTTGAGATGGAGTTTTGCTCTTCTTGTCCAGGCTGGAGTGCAATGGCGTGATCTCGGCTCACTGCAACTTCTAACTCCTGAGTTCAAGTGATTCTCCTGCCTCAGCCTCTCGAGTAGCTGGATTACAGGCGCCCGCCACCACGCCCAGCTAATTTTTGTTACTTTTAGTAGAGACAGGGTTTCTCTGTGTTGGCCATGGTGGTCTCAATCGCCGTGTTGGCCAGGGTGGTCTCGAACTCCTGACCTCAGGTGATTTACCTGCCTCGGTCTCCCAAAGTGCTGGGATTACAGGCGTGAGCCACTGTTCCCGGCCTAAAAAATATATTTTTTTAAAAATTAGCCAGCTATGGTGGTGTGCACCTGTAGTTCCAGCTACTCAGGGATGCTGAGCTGCGCCTAGCTCTTGAGTCTAGGAGTTTGAGGCTGCAGTGAGCTATGATTGCACCACTGCATTCCAGCCTGGGTGACAGAGCAAGACCGTTTCTATTTACAAAAAAACAACAAAACAAACAAAAAAAACCAATCAAAGAAAAAACATATAAAAGAGAGAAGACATTTTTGGCCTGGCACGGTGGTTCACGCCTGTAATCCCAGCACTTTGGGAGGCTGAGGCGGGCAGATCACGAGGTCAGGAGATCAAGACCATCCTGGCTAACACGGTGAAACCCGGTTTCTACTAAAAATACAAAAAATTATCCAGGTATGGTGGCAGGCACCTGTAGTCCCAGCTACTCGGGAGGCTGAGGCAGGAGAATGGTGTGAATCCGGGAGGCAGAGCTTGCAGTGAGCCAAGATTGCGCCACTGCACTCCAGCCTGGGCCACAGAGTGAGACTCCATCTCAAAAAAAAAAAAGACAGTTTTAAAATTAAAAAAACTTCAGTTTGTCAATTTTTTCCCAAAAAGATTTCCCATTTCCTTGTAGTTTTATAGTTTTAGTTTTTATTTAAATCTGTAGTAATATTTACTTATTTTTTGAGACGGTCTTGCTGTCACCCAGGCTGGAGTACAACCTGGGCTCAAGAGATCCACCTCAGCCTCTCCAGTAACTGGGACCTCAGACACGCGCCACCACACCTGGCTAATTTTTTATAGAGATGGGGTCACATTATGTTGCCCAGGCTGGCTCAAGCAATCCTCCCACCTCAGCCTCCCAAAGTACTGGGATTACAGGTGTGAGTCGCTGCGCCTGGCTGTAGTCCTTTTTGTGTTAATTTAATTTTTTTATTATTATTTATTTTCCAAATATTTTATTATTTTGGAGATGGAGTCTCACTCTGTTGCCCAGGCTGGAGTGCAATGGAGCGATCTTGGCTCACTGCAACCTCTGCCTCCTGGGTTTAAGCAATTTTCCTGCCTCAGACTTCCCACATAACTGAGATTATAGGCGTGTGCCACTACGTGTGGCAAATTTTTTTTTTTTTCTTGAGACGGAGTCTCGCTCTGTTGCCCAGGCTGGAGTCAGTGGCATGATCTCGGCTCACTGCAACCTCCACCTCCCGGGTTCAAGTGATTCTCCTGCTTCAGCCTCCCGAGTAGCTGGGACTACAGGCACGTGCCAACACGCCCAGCTAATTTTTTTTTGTATTTTTAGTAGAGATAGGGTTTCACCATATTGGCCAGGCTGGTCTCAAACTCCTGACCTCATGATCCGCCCACCGTGGCCTCCCAAAGTGCTGGGATTACAGGCATGAGCCACTATGCCTGGCCCATGCCCAATTAATTTTTGTATTTTTAGTAGCGGCGAGGTTTCACCATGTTGGCCAGGCTGGTCTCAAACTCCTGACCTCAGGTGATTCACCTGCTTCAGCCTCCCAAAGTGCTGGGATTATAGGCGTGAGCCACTGAGCCTGACCCTTTTTGTGTTAATTTTATACACACTGTGAAGTAAGGGTTAAGGTTAAATTGTTTACCTAAAGGACATCCAGTTATTTATTTTTTGTGACAGAGTCTCACTCTATTGCCCAGGATGGAGTGCAGTCTCACAATCTCAGCTCACTGCAACCTCCACCTCCTTGGTTCAAGTGATTCTCCTGCCTCAGCCTCCCGAGTTGCTGGGATTACAGGTGCCCCCACCACACCTGGCTAATTTTTGTATTTTTTAGTAGAGGTGGGGTTTTGCCATGTTGGTCAAGCTCCCAGTGCTGGGATTACAGGCATGAGCCACTGTGCCCAGCCCATCCAGTTATTCTTGAATGATTTGTTGAAATACCATTTTTCATTCATTGAATTACCATGACACTTTTGTCCAAAACAACTGAAATCGATGTGTGGACTCTCAATTCTATTTCCTTTATCTGTATGACTGTTTTTAGGCCAATATCACACTGTCTTGATTACTACAGTTTTCTATAATCTTTGCTATCATGATGGGTAACTTTGTTCTTTATTTTCAAAATTAACTTAGCTATTCAGGATGCTTTTCATGTCCATGTACATTTTACTTATTTTTGAGATAGGGTCTTGCTCTGTCACCCAGGCTGGAGTGCAGTGGTACAATCATGGCTCCCTGTAGCCTTGACCTCGTGGGCTCAAGCGATTCTCCCACCTCAGCCTCCCAAGTAGATGGGACTACAAGCACGCACGACCACACCCAACTAATTTTTGTATTTTTTGTAGATATGGGGTTTCACCATGTTGCCCAGGCTGGTCTCAAACTCCTGGGCTCAAGCAGTTCAACCACCTTAGCCTCCCAGTGTTGAGATTACAGGCATGAGCCAATGTGCCCTGTTGATTTTATTTTTGAGACAGGGTCTTGCTCTGTCATCCAGGCTAGAGTGCAGTGGTGTGATCACAGCTCACTTTAACCTTGAATTCCTGGGTTCAAGCGATCCTCCTGCTTCAGCCTCCCAATTAGCTAGGACTACAGGTTTGCACCACCAGGCCTGGCTAAATTTTATTTTATTTTTTGTAGTGATGGGGTTGGGGGTCTTGCTATGTTGCCCAGGCTGGTCTCAAATTCTTGGCTTCAACTGATCCTCCCACCTCGGCCTCTCAAAGTGCTAGGATTAAAGGCATGAGCCCCGGTGCCTGGTATATCTTATTACAGTATCACAGGACCTCAGTTATGATCCCAAGACAAGTGAGAAATATTTTTCCTCCCGTCCATCACCTTCCAATCTGTAAATATGAGCAAACATCCTTTTGGATCTTTAAATTTTTCTCTTAGCAATGCTTTGAAGTTTTCAGTGTACAGGTTTTACACACTTGTAGAACTTTACCCCTAAATTCCTTATATTTTGATGTGATTGAAAATTCTATTTTAATTTTGTTGCTAGTGTATAGATAATTGACTTGTTAATGTTGAGTTGTATCCTGCAATCTTGTTATTAGTGGTAGCATTTTTAGTATTCTCTACGTATGTGATCATGTAGTCCGTGAACAGTTTTACTTCATCCTTTCCAATATTTATGCCTTACTGCGCTGACTAGGACCTCAAATACAAGTTTGAAGAGAAGTGGTGTCTTGGTGCAGATCTAAGGGGGAAAGTGTTCAACATTTTATCATTAAATATTACCTGTAGGCCAGGCGTGGTGGCTCATGCCTGTAATCCCAGCACTTTGGGAGGCTGAGGCAGGTGAATCACCTGAGGTCAGGAGTTCGAGACCATCCTGGCCAACATGGTGAAACCCCGTCTCTACTAAAAATACAGAAATTAGCCGGGCATGCTGACAGGCGCCTACAATCCCAGAGACTTGGGAGGCTGAGGCAGGAGAATCGCTTGAACCTGGGAGGTGGAGGTTGCAGTGAGCCAAGATTGTACCACTGCACTCCAGCCTGGGCGATGAGGCTCTGTCTCAAAAAAAGGAAAGAAAAAGTTACCTGGAGATATTTTGTAAATTCCCTTTATTACATTGAGAAAGTTACCTTCTACTCTTTAAGCTTTTATCATGAACTTTGTAAAATGCTTATTGTATCTATTGAAATAATCCATAATGTGTTTTCTTATTTCTGTTACCATGGTAAATAACACTAATTGATTTTTTCTTTTCTTTTTTTCTGAGACTAAGTCTTGCTCTGTTGCCCAGGCTGGAGTGCGGTGGTGCGATCTCAGCTCACTGCAACCTCCACCTCCTGGGTTCAGGCGATTCTCCTGCCTCAGCCTTCCAAGTACCTGGGATTTCTGGTGTGTGCCACCGTGCCCAGCTAATTTTTGAATTTTTAGTATAGACAGGGTTTTACCATGTTGGCCAGGCTGGTCTCAAACTCCTGACCTCAGGTGATCCGCTGGCCTTGGCTTCCCAAAGTGCTGGACAGGTGTGAGCCATCAGACCCTGCCTGATTTTCTTTTTTTTTTCTTTTCTTTTTTTGAGATGGAGTCTTGCTCTGTCAGCCAGGCTGGAGTGCAGTGGCGCCATCTTGGCTCACTGCAACCTCCGCCTCCCAGGTTCAAGCAATTGTCTCATCTCAGCCTCCCAACTAGCTGGGATTACAGGCACACAACACCATGCCCGGGTAATTTTTGTATTTTTTTAGTAGAGATGGGGTTTCACCATGTTGGCCAGGCTAGTCTTGAACTCCTGACCTTGTGATTCACCCACCTCGGCCTCCCAAAGTGCTGAGATTACAGGCACGAGCCACTGCACCCAACCCTAATTTTCAAATAATGTATCAATCTTGAATTCCTGGGAAAATTCCACTTGGTCATCATGTAAGGTTGGTGTAATATTTGAAAATCAATTGTATAAAAAATTCATTTTTATATACTGCTGGATTCAAATTGCTAATATTTTGTTAAGGACTTTTGGGATTGTTTTTAAGGGCTTGGAGTTTTCTTTTCTTGAAATATCTTTGAGTTGGAATAGGGGTAATACTGGCCTTGTCAAGTGAGTTGGGAAGGCCTTCCCTGTTTTCTAAAATGTTATGTAAGATTGGCATAATTCCTTCCTTAAATGTTGAATAGAATTCATTAGTGAAGCCATGTGGGTCTGGAAGTTTCATTATGGGAAGGGTTTCAATTATGATTCAATTTCTTTAACAGGTAAGGGAATATTCAAACCACCTATTTCTTTTCATGTCTGTTTTGGCAATTTGTGTCTTTCAAGGAATGTGTCCATCTCATCTAAGTTGTCAGATTTACTGGTATATAGTTGTCTATAACAAAGAGAAAGAAGACAAAGGCCAGACTTCCCTCTGAGTGAGGGAAAATTCCTTATCACATACTGACCTTGTTATTAGAAGACACTTGATGCAGTATTTAGGGATGAGGAGTCATAACATCTGCAACTTACTCTCAAATGATTTGGCAAAACACATATGCGCGCAAGCACACACACACACATAAGAGAGAGAACGGACAGGATATGAAACAAACAAAATTGGTCAATACAGGGTGAAGGGTATCTGGGAATTCACTGGACTATTTCAACAACTTTTCTGTAAACATTTTTCAATATATAAAGTTAAATAACATATTCACATTCCATAACCCGGCAATTTAAGGGAATAATAAGAAAACCACACACATACTCAGCACAAGAAAGTTTATCACAGATCAAAACTTGAAAACACCCTAAAACCCCCCCGGAGGACTCAATAAACAAACAATACAGTATGATACCAAAGAGCCACCACCACCAACATACAACATACAACAACAACAACAACAAAAGACATACTTTTTTCAAGGGTATCACGTGGAAAATGCTCAGTACAAATAGGCTACTGAGGGGAAGAGTTCCAACACTGAGTATGTGACCCCTTCCTATATGCACAGGAAGAAGACTGCAGAGAAACACCATGCAAGCAGTGGCTGTCTCTGTGGTGGTGTCACAGGTGAACATGACTCTTCCTCATACTCCTCTTCCAAACTTTTTTTTTTTTTTTTTTTTAGACAGAGTCTCACTCTGTTGCCCAGGCTGGAGTGCAGTGCCACGATCTCGGCTCACTGCAACCTCCGCCTTCCAGGTCCAAGCAATTCTCTTGCCGCAGCCTCCCGAGTAGCTGGGAGTATAGGCACGTGCCACCACGCCCAGCTAACTTTGTATTTTTAGCAGAGATGGGGTTTCACCATGTTGGCCAGGCTGGTCTTGAACTCCTGACCTCAAGTGATCCACCCTCCTCAGCCTCCCAAAGTGCTGGGATTACAAGTGTGAGCCACCACGTCTGGCCTCTTCCAAACTTCTTGAAAGATCCCAGAAACTCTCTATCACTCCAGGGCAATAGGAAAAAGAGCTTACACTGGTTTAAGGCCTGGATTACCCCCAAAAGGAAGGGAAGGAGATTCTGCAGGCAGTGGTGATAACTGGTTTCAAAGTAGCCGGGCACAGTGGACTGGGTATGACTGAGATCTGGTCTCATGCCCTCCAAAGTAGGCAAGGTTAAGAGATCAAGTAAGATGGTACATGGGAAAAAGATCAAGTTATATACACATGTAAAAGCAACTGTCTTTCTGTTTCACAAGGACATTCATCGGCTTGGAAGCTATTATTACAGGAAATCCACATGGAATAATTAGATCTACACTCTAAAGAGCTGAGCGGAGGTTTGAATCTGCTTCCTGGATGATCCCGTGCAAACTATTCAGCCTTTCTCAGCCTATTTCCACCTCTGAAAATCTGGGATGATGAAAATTTTTATCACTATCCTCCCCGTTGAAAGATTGTGGGCTGGGTACAGTGGCTCATGCCTGTAATCTCCGTTTTTTGGGAGGCTGAGGCAGGAGGATTGCTTGAGGCCAGGAGTGCAAGACCAGCCTGGCCGACAGAGAGAAACCCTGTCTCTACAAAAAAGAAAAGTAAAATAATGTTGGTGTGGTGGTGCACATCTGTAGTCCTAGCTACTTGGGAGGCTGCATGAGCTCAGGAGTTTGAGGCTGCAGTGAGCTATGATCACACCACTACACTTCAGCCTGTCTTTAAAAAAGTGTCTGGGTGCATGCCTGTGGCTCATGCCTGTAATCCCAGCACTTCAGGAGGCCAAGGCAGGTGGATCATCTGAGGTCAGGAATTTGAGACCAGCCTGGCCAACATGGCAAAACCCCATCTCTACTAAAAATACAAAAAAGTAGCCGAGCAAAGCGGTGTGCACGGTAATCCTACCTACTGCAGAGGCTGAGGCAGGAGAATCGCTGGGACCTGGGAGGCGGGGGTTGCAGTGAGCCGAGATCGCACCACTGCACTGTAGCCTGGCTGACAGAGCGAGACTGTCTCAAAAAAACAAAACAAAACGAAACAAAAAAACAAAAAAGCAACAGGGGAACCAGCTGAGTCCCCCGAGAATGAGAGCACAACTGTCCCAACTCATAAATCCTGGGGTTGCTCTTGACCTCTGTGTGGGGCTGCCGCATCATCCCTGAGCACAATGCTGACTGCACGGGCTGGACCACTGTCCTAGGCTGGAAAGTGAGGAACAAGCAGATTTCCTCTTGAAATGCCTGCCTGAGCCAGCTGGCCACTACATGAGTAGAAAAATTATTTTGACAGGGATCAAGAAGACAGAGATTGAACAAGATATCTGCCTCACCTGCAGCTGGAGATGTGGCAAGAAGATATAAGGACTCATTGTAGAGGAGAGAAATCTTTTGTTTTTCTATCCGTTTTATTTTTGTCCCTGTAAGGGTAGGAACAAATCTTTCTGGGTTTGGAGTCAGTGACAATACTCACAGCAAGGAATCCAACATCAAATACTGAGATTCTTGTTTTATAAAAGTGATCTATTCTTAAGGTTGTGAAATTGAGTCTTCTATTTGACAAAAATCATTGTTACTCAGAAACACTTTAAAAATGTTAATATAATTCACTGCTTTCTGCATTATGAACAATGAAAGCAAGAAATCTGGTCAAACTGAGATGTTGAGAGGTAGGCTGAAAACTGGCCACTGTACTATTTCACTAAAACTGGAAAAATAATACAAATGCAGACTCCAGAGGTGAAATTCAGGCAATTTATTGTAAACAGGATAACCCTAGCACTCCACCATACTGGCTGTGTCACATGCTCCCTCTTTCACATCAACTGGCCAAAAAAGAAGACTTTCTTAAGAAGCCTCAGGTAACCAATAACTTAGTTCCACAAATCTCATTTACTAAGCACTGAGTAAACTGCAGTATATGGGGTAGTCTGTTATTGCTCATGGACTGCAGCTTGGACCCATCTAAATGAATCCATTAGTATGCCTGAGTGATCAACAGCAGCTCTAGATCCAACCTGGAAACTGGAAAATGCTGATGCATACTAAACAACAATTGCAGGTTCATGGAAGACTACATGAGATTGCTCTCAGATCTCTTCATGTGTCATTCTCATAAAAAAAGACACTTAAATTTCACCCACTTTTTAAAAAGAGCTAAAAGTTACTCAATAGCACATAATTTTCCACATAAAAGGTAGGTGGATTTTTATTTACTAGTACAGTGGTGGATTGGAACACTCAGGCCTAATTTTAGATCTGTCTTGTATATACTTGCAGTTTAATGAAAAGCTGCATAGTCTACAAATGCATAAAACCAGAAGGAAGTGATTTCACACACCTTCTGATGGACAAAGACAGGCTTCATACAAGGAGATTCTTGGAAGTAGGGATAAAAACATGGTCACAGCACCACACTGATCTGACAGTAGAAATGGAGCCCCGCTTTTGAAAGCAGGCCCATAGTTGTGACTATGTCGTTCTTGCCCCAAATTGAGATTTGGAAAATGGCAAATGTAAAAACTTAAGATGTGAAAAGATACGACTCTACAGAAGAAAGTCCTAGCCAATCAAATCATATGGGGAGGTAAAATGTCCTTTGAAAATGCCATTCTTTACTGTGCCTGAGTTAGTGGATGACAGGGCCACTTACTGTTACTAGTGCTTGTATATGGAAATATATTCACAATTTCTCTTGAAGCAAGTTTTAATAACAGTAAATATTTCAAAACAGCTGTTAAATCTACAGTAACAATTTCACCTAAAATAGTATCTCATGAAAAAAATATTTTTTTAAAAGTCCACTCCAGTCATCATCTGTGTATGTGTTTATATTTATATATTCAAAAAAATAACTTAACATTTAAGGCAAGATTAGACTGGTAGCAACAAGGAATTTTAGAGTCTTATGAAGACCTGCTATATAAGAATGCAAGGCTTTATTTTTTATATTTCCAAAAAGGTGACTTTGTATTTGCTGCCTTTTAAATTCATAAAGGGGCAAGATATTTTGGTTCACATACTGACTGCAATTTCACTGTAATAAAAAGTTATACAGGTGGTTACAAAAAGCTGATGTTGGAAAAGCATGTCACACACTCAGTAGGATCTGAAATTGACCCTATTTGTATGTGTTAAATAAATATGTTGTGTTAAAGCAATATGTTGATGAGGAAAAGTAAAACTCATGGAACACTGCAAACCAACTATGAAGAAGAAGGTCAATATAATTCAACCAGAATGAAAGAAACCACAGTAATCCTGAGAAATTCGGTTTAGGACAAAATTGATGTAAGGTAAGTCTGTATTTCTAGCATTGTAAATAAGTAGGGTTTTCTAGCATTTTACTAGTTGGAATAAAAAACATGTTCAAATTTTATAAAAAGATTAAAACCATGCCTTATATAACCAGCAATTTCACTAGTAAATTTCATCTGCCAAATGTAATGTTTTCCACTGGTTTACATGAAACCATCAAGTAGAAAGCAAATTTGAGGATCAATTTTTAAAAAGGTATTACTTTCTAAATGTTGTGAAGCCTTCTATGTCAACCTAGGAGGCTTTTAGAAAAGAACTAACTTTTACTTTCTTCGGACAAGTGACTATTTTACAGAATAGGGAAGGAAGATTCTACAGGAATATCATTCATTTTAAGCATTGTTATATAGGAGAAATTTCTCTCAGTAATGAAAAGAAAAATTTTAAAATATTTAAGAGGCATGTATTTAAAAAATATTCTACATCTATAAGATTTTGTAATTTAATTACTTTGGATTTATAATATTTCTACATAATGACATTTGACAACTTTTCAGTTTGTTTCTCTAATAATGAATCAGAAACTATTAAAGTGGCCAAGATGATTTTCCTAGGCTCTGGAAGACTCAGGAATGCATCCACTTGCACTTTCCCACGCGTGGGGAATCTTCAGAGTTTTGCAGCCATGAAGTTAATATGTGGTTTCACAAGGGGAAACAGTGGCAAACCACGCTTGAATTCGGTCATGTTCTGAATCACTTCAGGCTGCAAAGAAAAAAGTTTCCTTTTAGTGTATTTAACCTAAACATCAGAATAAGGACATCGACTTTTCTGGGGGACACTGGGAGCACACCTCAGTTCTAATAACTTAATAACCCATGTATCACGATCTGCTGACCTTTTCTTCTGGATCAGTAGGTCCGGAGGGTCATGAGTTGGTCTGTACAAACCTATGGTAAGTGTCCTTAGTCCTTTTGGTTTTCCTCTGGGCAAACAAGGGCTGGTTCACCAGGGACTTAGAGGCCTAGCATCAAGGCTTCAGCAGAGTAGCAGAGGCTGATGTGCCCACCCACAAAGAGCCTAGTTACACTGCCAGTTTCCTCCTCTTGCAAGTGAATGTCAATCTTTCTAGATGATTACAATATGCAGGTAACATGGGAGAGACTAAGAAGTCCTCTCCAATATTCAGTGCTGGGAACAGATGTAGCCAGAGATGATACATTGTAAAATAACACAACTGTTCCAACAGGAGGCAAAGGCAGACAAGGGTAGAGGCTGAGTGACTAGATGTTCAGGGAAGAACTAAAGTAGAAGCTCCAACACCTGGTGACCTGAAACTTTTAGTTCATTAGTGTCCCGATGAACAAGCCTCTTCCGGCCGGGCACGGTGTCTCGTGCCTGTAATCCCAGCACTCTGGGAGGCCGAGGCGGGTGGATCATCACTTGAGGTCAGCAGTGCAAGACCAGCCTGGCCAACATGGTGAAACCCCGTCTCTACTAAAAACACAAAAACTAGCTGGGCGTGGTGGCGTATGCCTGTAATCCCAGCTACTCAAGAGGCTGAGGCAGGAGAATCGCTTGAACCCGAGAGGTGGAGGTTGCAGTGAGCTGAGATCGTACCACTGCACTCCAGCCTGGGTGACTGAGTGAGACTTCATCTCAAAACAATAACAACAAAACAACAAGCTGTTTCTTCTAAATAGAAAGTCCTCTGTCAGTACAATCTAACATAACATGTATATTTCTTACTTGTGGCAAGGCTGGTGCTTGTGACAAATTTATATCATTTTGATATGGGAACTCTCCAACAACAGGACCTATAAGAAAATAAAAGGTTTAATACTTTGTACTTACTGATACTATCACACAAGAACAACTAAAAAAAATCTAAACCAGACTCAGTTAATTAAAAACACTGCACCTGGCCCCGTTCATGTGCTTCTCAGATCCTCTCAAGGTTGCCTGCTACCCAAGGCCTTAAGTACCTGTCCTGCCTTCTATCCAGAGCCACCCAATGATGGCTCATGATATTCCTGAGGTCATAAAACTTTGGCCACAGCAGTTTTAGTGCCCAGGTCTAATGTGACTTTCTGGCCACCCAGAAGGACCTAGTAAAACTGCCCAGAAAGCCAGGGGAGTTAATGGCCACAGGACAAACTTTGGCCAGTAAAAGCCAGGAAGCAAGAAGGACTGGGAAGTTAGCTTGCTTACCCATACTCCCCACATGCAGTGGTTCATGCAGCCTCTTTGGAGACATCCCAACAGCAAGCCTCTGTGTTTTCCTGTGATGCTGTGGCTAGCTCAGCATTCTGTCACCTGGTACTGGCTCTCTCCTTCACTGCCTCATTTCTCTTTTCCCCTTATTATCTGCAGGCATTATCTCCAGTTTCCGTTCTCTACCTCTTTTACTTTCTGGTGTTCTATAAGGCATGTAGCTATGACAAAGGCCAACCATCAGATGGCTCAACATGAGCCTAAAAAGGCAATATTTAATACTTACAAGAATCCATTTCCCTGGCAAGAACATGGACGGATACCTTATGTCTCCTTGGGGCATCTACTGCCAACATTTCCTAGGCAGAAAGAAGAGCAGGGTCACCCTTTTGCTCCACTAAAGAACTTACATTGAGGTGTTCTCTGATGACTATGAAGACTCAGCTATCACGCAGTCAAATATAGAAAAGATGCTTCCCTTTCTGGCCGGGTGCGGTGGCTCATGCCTGTAATCCCAGCACTTTGGGAGGCCGAGGCAGGTGGATCACTTGAGGTCAGGAGTTCGAGACCAGCTTGGCCAACATAGTGAAACCCTGTCTTTACCAAAAATACAACAATTAGCCAGATGTGGTGGTACATGATTGTAATCCCAGATACTTGGGAGGCTGAGGTGGGAGGATTGCCTGACACCAGGAGGCAAAGTATGCCATGTGCGGTGAGCCAAGATCACGCCACTGCACTCTAGCCTGGGTGACAGAGCAAGACTCTGTCTCAAAAAAAAAAAAAGAAAAGAAAAGAGAAAGAAAAGATACTTCCCTTTCTTTCTCCTCACTTATGTTATTTTATTTAAGCTCTACAAATACTTAGCAAGGCAGGCAAGAATTATTCTTTTTTTTTTCCCTTTCCTTTTCTTACTCTAAGGAAATAATTATTCTTAACCCAATTTTATAGATGAGAAAACTGAATCCAAGGAGATTTAAAAAATTGCTCAAACTCCTACAGCTGATAAGTGCCTGAGCTAGGATTCACACCCTAGCTTAGTACTCACTGGGCTGGGCTGTGCAGGGCTGTACCTGGTGATCTTTAGTGTCTACAGAGACAATGGTCTGAGCTTAGACAGGGACAAGCACAACGCCTGCTCCTCTAAGAACCTTCTCAGATTCTGCTTGTAAACTGTGGTTCATCTACCAAAAGAGAAAGGAAACTAACAATTACTGAGTCCTGCATTATATCAGGCACTCTCCTATGTCAGCTCACTTAATTCTCTGTGAACTAAGCATCATAATGATTCTTACTTTAGAGGCTCTAAGACACAGCACCTTACATGAATTACATGGGTCACACAGTTCATAGATGATGGTGTCAGAAGCTAGAGTCTGCTTGCTCTCTCCATTCCACCATGCTGCTTGGAGGGATTCCCCTTAGTTACTACCATGAACGCCAGCAGTGCTAGGTTGGCAGGTGGATCCTGTGGGGAAGTATGTCCCAACCTTTCCCTTAACAGCAGACTTTTACTGTCTTTTCTAATGGGGTACAAATTGTGACAAAGTTCCTCTGATGTCTTAGCCATAAGCAACGTTTCATATCCTTAGAGCGGAGAAATCATCAGCCAAACCAAATCCACTCAACAGTTACTTCCTAAAAACTGCTATTAGTTATTAGTAACTGAGCAGTTGCTAATTTAGTTACTAGTAACTGAGCAGTTGCTAATCAGTTACTAGTAACTGAGCAGTTACTAATAAGCCTGGTCCTGTGTGCAAGGAAGCCCTGTTGATGTTGCACAGCAAACCTGCCCATGGCTCCCGGCTCTACTCCCCGCCAGCAGGCAAAACAGCCCAGATTCTCACAGGCCTGCTCTGACCTCTCCAGCCTCTTTTCCAGGAGCTCAGCCCAGGTCTGCCTCTATTAACATGTAGTACCTCATCTAAGAACTTCATCTTACTGGAGTAAAAAGTTTGCTTTCAAAGATCTCTCCTCCATCTCCTGTCACCCAAACCTTCATTACCCGCTTGTCTACCCACATCAGCAGACAGCAGAATACCCTCTCCAGTTTCAGATTGTTCCCAATTTTCTGACCAACTCTGGAAAATCCTCATTTTTCTAAAAACAAACAACTGCACCTTCTTGCAAACTATTAGTATGTTCTAAGGAACACTACAGTCCCAGGAGATATTTATAGGTGTTCTGTGTAAAAAAGGATGCATGGTGAAATCAGTTTAGAAAATGTTAGTCAAAATTAAATAAATGCAGGCTAAAGTCTTTACTGTGGGACTTCTTACAATTTCTACAATACCAACACACTCTGTGATTCTCTAAGAATGGGAATCGTCTTTCCCAAACTTGTATGATCATGAAATCCTTTTCCTAGGTACCCCTATTAATGTCTTGCATACCATGGAACACAGCTAGGGAAATGCTATCCTAAACTTAGCTGAAGCCTGGTTATAAATACTCTTTCTGTTTTTTGTTTTTTTGTTTGTTTGTTTTTGAGACGAAATCTCGCTCTGTCGCCTAGGCTGGAGTGCAGTGGTGCAATCTTGGCTCACTGCAACCTCTGCCTTCTGGGTTCAAGCGATTCTCCTGCCTCAGGCTCCTAAGTAGCTGGGATTAAAGGCGTGCATCACCATGCCCGGCTAATTTTGTATTTTTAGTAGAGACGGGGTTTCACCATGTTGGCCAGGTTGGTCTTGAACTCCTGACCTCGTGATCCACCCACCTCCGCCTCCCAAAGTGCTGGGATTACAGGCATGAGCTACCGCACCCAGCCCTTCTCTCTTTTTTTTGAAGCAGGGTCTAGCTATGTTTCCAAGATTGGTCTTAAACTCCTGGGCTCTAGCGATCTTTCTGTCTCAGCCTCCCCAGCAGCTGGGACTACAGGCTATTATCACAGAATAACAAGAGTAATTTAGATGAGACTCTTCTCTTCCTCTATACAATGCAAAGGAGCCATGAAGTAAAGAAAATACCTTGTCTAGCCATTCATTTTCGTAGCCAAAATGGGTGAAATCTCATTGCTGCAAAAGATGCATTCAAAATACCGGCTTTTGCTGCTCAATTCTGAAACTTTAATCTCCTTTTCTTATTGTTAAAGTGATACCAGCTATGTTAATACTTGTTTGCAAACAGCCTAAATATTTTTGCAGAAGAGTTGCAGGGAGAGGTATAACCAACTCATGGATGATACAAAATCACCATTTTCCTCAAAGAAACTAATCAGCACCTTTTGGTCAAAGACGGTTACTTTTTCCTTATCCTCTCACTCAGCACTAGGAGTGGTGAATTACATAAACATTAGAAACCCTAGTATAGGAAAAAATGTGATCAAGCCTCATTGTACCACTAACTTCACAAAGTCATTCTAATGAGAACTGTAAGCACTGACTCCTGTGCTGGTAGCTATAATACATCCCTAGAAAAAAATACCGTAAAGTAGAGTATCTCTCTAAAAGGATGTGGGTACAGGGTGGGACGAGTCCCCGACCAAACAACCTAATGACAAACCAGAAATGGCTAGAACATTAAGGGACAATTCTAAGGTACTATAGTAATCACAGAGTATAATTTTGCTCCTTATTGTGAAAAACAGGCATAACAGTATTTTATACAAACTAGAGGCCCCAATATATTACAAAAAATATATGTAACACTTTAGGTACAATTCCATTGCAGCATACATTTTGAATTTTTGCATTTAGCATACTTATTACACATTAATATACCTACTTAATGGAAATTTTGCTGTCCTTCTTAAGAATTTTTATAGAGGGGAAGATTTAGATGGTGTGAACCTCTTTGTTTTGTTTTTTTTTTTGAGACAGAGTCTCGCACTGTCGCCCAGGCTGGCGTGCAGTGGTGCGATCTCAGCTCGCTGCAACCTCTGCCTGCCAGATTCAAGCGATTCTCCTGCCTCAGTCTCCTGAGTAGCTAGCATTACAGGCACCCACCACCATGCCCGGCTAATTTTTTATTTTTATTTTTAGTAGATACAGGGTTTCACTATGTTGGCCACACTGGTCTTGAACTCCTGACCTCATGATTCACCCAACTCAGCCTCCCAAAGTGCTGGGATTACAGGCGTGAGCCACCGTGCCCAGCCGGTGTGAATCTCTTAAAGCTTGCTGGAAAGACTTTAATGGTGGTGCCTCCCTTTCCTTTTGATAAACTTCCTCAGTGAGCACAAGCATGTAAAATTTATTATATCTCTGACCATGATTCAAAGGTGAGTAATCATTTATTTTAAAAAGCAGCCATAGTGGCACCTAAATGGGTGAAGACAATTTACAGTTGTCAGAGCTTGGAAAATAATCTGATTCTCAAGTTCTTTTGTTTTCTTTGTTCTTCCTTCCCACCAAACAAGCTCAGCAATATTCTTTGCAGAGTAGGGTGGAGAACAGAGAGAAGAAACTGAAAGCGTGCCTAAAAAGGTAGATTTGGAAGTCAGGAAGGGCTGTCACAGTCCTTGGTTTAGAGCATCGGTCAATCTTTTGACTTCCTTGGGCCACACTGGGAGAATTGTCATGGGCCACACGTAAAATACACTAACAATAGCTGATAAGCTAAAACAAAAAAAAAATTTTGCAAAACATCTCATAATGTGGGCTGCACGTGGCCCACAGGCTGCAGGTTCGGCAAACTTGGTTTAGAGGGAGAGGAAAACAGTACTTGGTTCAATAAAAACTGTCTTTATTCTAAAAGTCATTAAGTGTTTATGTCAAAAAACTTAAATCCACAAAAACACCTTCATAAATCCAGCCTGAATGGCTTCAAAGCAGCAACACACAATATAGCACATACAATAGGTGTTTTGGTTTTTTTGAGGCACAGTTTCGCTCTGTCACCCAGGCTGGAGTGCAGTGGAGCGATCTCCACTCACTGCAACCTCTGCCTCCCAGGTTCAAGCGATTCTCATGCTTCAGCCTCCTGAGTAGCTGGGATTACAGGCGTATGCCACCACGCCCAGCTAATTTTTGTATTTTTAGTATAAATGGGGTTTCACCATGTTGGCCAGGCTCATCTTTAACTCCTGACCTTAAGTGATCCTTCCGCCTTGGCCTCCCAAAGTGCTGGGATTACAGGTGTAGGCCACCATACCCAGCCCTACAATACTTTCTTATGAGTCAAAATCTAAATATATGAATTTGACTTACCTTGTAGAATTTGATGATATCTTCCTTGGTAAGTGTCTTTAAATATGCAACTTCAGTGTTATCTGAAAAAGTAATCAAACAATATTTTACTAACATTTCCATATGAAGTAGCCCAGAACAGCACACTAAATGACAATATACTGCACTCTAAGACTCTTAAGTATCCATATATATTTTTTGAGATAGAGTTTCACTCTGTCGTCCACACTGGAGTGCAGTGGCTCGATCTTGGTTCACTGCAACCTCTGCCTCCTGGGTTCAAGTGATTCTCCTGCCTTAGCCTCCTGAGTAGCTGGGATTACAGGTACAAGCCAACACGTCTGGGTAATTTTTGTATTTTTAGTAGAGACGGCGTTTTGCCATGTTGGCTAGGCTGGTCTTGAACTCCTGACCTCAAGTGATCTGTCCAACAGCCTCCCAAAGTGCTCGGATTATAGGCGTGAGCCATTGCATCTGGCCAAGTATCCACATTTTTTTTTTTTTTTTGAGATAGAGTCTTGCTCCGTTGCCCAGGCTGTAGTACAAAGGTGCAATCTCGGCTCCCTATAAGCTCCACCTCCTGGGTTCATGCCATTCTCCTGCCTCAGCCTCCCAAGTAGCTGGGACTATAGGCGCCTGCCACCATGCCCAGCTATTTTTTTTTTTTTTTAATTTTTAGCAGAGATGGGGTTTCACCGTGTTAGCCAGGATGGTCTTGATCTCCTACCTCATGATCTGCTCACCTCAGCCTCCCAAAGTGTTGGGATTACAGGCGTGAGCTACCGTGCCCAGTCAAGCATCCACATTTTTAAGTGACCATTTGCTTTGATTTCAAATAAAAATAAGTGGGTGCTGGCTGGGCACAGTGGCTCATGCCTGTAATCCCAGCACTTTGGGAGGCCAAGGTGGGTGGATCACTCGAGGCCAGAAGTTTGAGACCAGCCTGGCCAACACGGTGAAACCCCATCTCCATTAAAAATATAAAAATTAGCCAGGTGTAGTGGAGTGCACCTGTAGTCCTAGCTATTCGGGGGAGGCTGAGACATGAGAATCACCTGAACCCGGGAAGCAGAGGTTGCAGTGAGCCAAGATCACATCACTGTACTCCAGCCTGGGTGACAAAGCAAAATTGTCTCAAAAAAAAAAGAAAAAAAAAAAGAGCCAGGTGCAGTGGCTCACACCTGTAATCCCAGCACTTTGGGAAGCCAAGGCGGGGGGATCACCTAAGGTTGGGAGTTCGAGACCACCCTGACCAACATGGAGAAACCCCATCTCTACAAAAAAAACAAAGTGGTGGCACATGCCTATAATCCCAGCTACTTGGGAGGCTGAGGCAGGAGAATTGCTTGAACCCGGGAGGCAGAGGTTGCGGTGAGCCGGAGATCGTGCCATTGCACTCCAGCCTGGGCAACAAGAGCGAAACTCCGTCTCAAAAAAAAAAAAAAAAAAAAGTAAGTGGATATAGTGCAATGGGTAAGAGCCTTGGCTCAGGAGCCAGGCCAGCCTGGATTCACATCCTGGCTGTCTGGTTATGAGCTTTTGGATCCTGGCCAGTCATCTCAACTTTTCTGAGCCTCAGTTTCCTCATCTGGAAATGGGGGATAATTAATAGGGCTGCACTGAGAGTTAGGAAAAAAATATATGACAATAACACAATGCTAGTACATGGTAAATGCTCAATAAATGAGAGATACTATTATCATTAATAGTGAATCCAACTGCCAGATAAATTATAGGTAGGCTGGACATGGTGGCTCATGCCTGTAATCCCAGCACTTTGGGGGTCTGAGGCAGGAGAATTGCTTGAGCCTAGGAATTCAAGGCTACGGTGAGCTATGATGACACACTGCACTCAAGCCTGGCTGACAGAGTGAGATATTGTCTGAAAGAACAAAACAAAAATAAAAATTATGGGTAAGGAAACTGAGGTCCAAAAACGGTGTCTTGACCAAGAATTTTAGCTTGTTGGTGTCAGAGTAAGAACACAACCCACATCCCCTGACTTCTAGTACAGCTTAGCACAATCCATTGTTAATCTATGCTCTAGAAGCAAGGTGAAAGGAAGCTGATTCAAGACAGGAGACTTCAAGAATCACAGCTCTCCCAAATCTGAAAGGAGTGAAAAATCTTTGGAGATTCCTATAGGCAAATCTCCTATGGCTCAAGGGTAGCATTTGCCTCAAAGGGGTTCAATCTGGTATTATCTCATTTTTTTAGTATTATGGGAAATAGATACTTAGGTATCTGTGATCAGAATCTCAGGATACACTGATGAAACGAAAACATGAAATTGAATTATTATTAATACTTTATTGTGAGATATGGGTAGATCCACGTCTAGGTTTGGAGGAAAAAAAAGAGATAAGGTTTCTTTTTTTTTTTTGAGACGGAGTCTAGCTCTGTCGCCCAGGCTGGAGTGCAGTGGCCGGATCTCAGCTCACTGCAAGCTCCGCCTCCCGGGTTCACGCCATTCTCCTGCCTCAGCCTCCCGAGTAGCTGGGACTACAGGCGCCTACCACCTCGCCCGGCTAGTTTTTTGTATTTTTTAGTGGAGACGGGGTTTCACCATGTTAGCCCATGTTGGGATGGTCTCGATCTCCTGACCTCGTGATCCACCCGTCTCGGCCTCCCAAAGTGCTGGGATTACAGGCTTGAGCCACCGCGCCCGGCCAGAGATAAGGTTTCTAATAGAAAACTGGAGTTAAATTAAGTAACAGTTCTTTAGAAGTGCGAGCCATCCCCCGACCCCAACTCCCCAAATAGGTAATGGAATATCACCTACAAAATGAATACCATTTTGTAGAATGGCCTTAATCAAATGTTACTTGAATGCCATAAATGTTGGGGCCCTAATTTTACCTTACCTCTGTCAAAATGATATTGCTGGGAGATGATTTCTCCCCAATATTTAGCACACTCTGCAGATAGCTTCTTTGGTTTGTCTAGTCGACGAATTGCTAATGCTTGAATGTGTTTTTGGAAGGCCTCTTCTGTCATGTCCTCTATGGACTTTTCCATGGTAATTAAGAAAGCTTCCACTCTGCTTTCTAGGTAGTGAGGTGGCTTTTCTGACTGGATGATGAATCGCAGGCCCTGTATGCCATTGGCTCGACGTGGCCCGCTGAAGACGATATAGCCTGAAACACAGACATCAGCCAGTCAGGACCTTGGCATTTGAGACCTGGGTCATTTTTAATCCTTTAAAAACTAACCTGTCTGAGCAAATAAAATCTAGTTTAAGGTTTTAGATTACTCACCTCTTAAAGAAATATGAGCACTTAAGATAGTTTCAGTTCCTAAGGACAGAGCAGAAGAGCTCTCTGAAGGATTACAAAGTTGGAGATGACTTTTTCTACTTCTTAGGAAAAAAAATCCTATTCGTTATTCAAACTCCCATCTTGTCATTCCTCATTCTCTGCTAGCTAATCCTCTTCAATTTATGCTAAAGTTACTCCTAGACTATAAAATGCTGGACTCATTTTTCATCCCTTAGTCACAGTCTTAGCTGTGTTTCCTTTAACACCCAAGTTCAGCATATGAACCTGGCTATCCTACTGTATTTCTTGTTAAGTAATCCATTCCTAAACCAATTCATTCAGAATGCAACTCTCTAGAGATCAAGCTAACTAAAAGTCATACTTCCATGTTATCTCATGAGGCCATGCACTACCTCCCTTCAACACCTTTTCAAAACCAAGCTCTTGGCTTATCTCCTTCAGCTGCCCTGCCCTGACCCACCACCTCCAACAGCTGTGGTGCCTCTGCGTCTCACTTCTGAGGAAGTTTCTTTCTTCAACATAGCCATTCATAGTTTGATTTTTTTGAGATGGAATCTCGCTCTGTCACCCAAGCTGGAGTGCAGTGGCACGATCTCCACTCACTGCAAACTCTGCCTCCTGGGTTCAAGTGATTCTCTGCCTCAGCCTCCTGAGTAGTTGGGATTACAGGCATGCACCACCATGCCCAGTTAATTTTTGTATTTTTAGTAGAGATGGGGTCTCACCATGTTGGCCAGTCTGGTCTTGAACTCCTGACCTCAGGTGATCCACCTGCCTCAGCCTCCCAAAGTGCTGGGATTACAGGCGTGAGCCACTGTGCCCGGCCAATAGTTTGAGCTCCTATAATAATATTTACCATGCTGTACTAAAATTATTCCTTTACAGGCCTGCCATCCTGATTTGACTGTGAGCTCCTCGAAAGGAAGGACCATCCAGAGCATCCATTTTCCGTGTCCAGCACCTAGCACAATGGGTATTTAAACAATGACGGGTACTTGGAGAGACTCATCCTTTTTTCACTGGTTTCTTTCTGTCATTACTGGGGCTTCTTTGAACTTTTTTCCTCATTGATCAAATCTGCCAGGACCTCCAGACTTTTAACAATGTTTAAAACTGCAAACACTTGCTGAGTACCTTCTGTATGTTCCAGGCTTGGGATATAAAGATGAATGAGAGATAATACCTGCCCTCAAGGAACTCAAACTTTAGTGAATCTAAGCTCCTCTGGATGGCTTGTTTCTCATCTTGCTACCCATAAGCTTGTCCTTAGTATCCTTTCCCCCCACCTAAAATGCCTTTTATTGACATGTATGTAATATACAGTATCATCTCATAAAGAATTGCTTTACTGTCCATAAGATAGTGATTGCTTATCTTTTAGAAGTGGATTCTCTGTAACAAGGTTTTCTCAAGTCTCTCTAAGTAGAGCACGCCTGATACACTGTCAGGTGAAAATGTTTTACAGGGAAAATAATTCATCAAAGTCTACAGCACCCTGCTATTTCCCCACTTTCATCTCACCCAACTGCTCCTTGGTGCGCAGGGTGTTGAAGCAAGGTTCCGAGATAATCTGACAGAAGAGCTCCAGAAACATATTCTCTGAGGTGCTTTGCATGTCTGTTTGGTAGTATATCTCGATGCCACAGTTATTGTGAACTTCATTTCTCTGCTGATAAACAAACCATCCTCCTAGGAAGTTTCAAAAAGACAGCAGCAAGTTCAAAAACTTATTTGGGGTTTAATAAAGTCAATGCTATGTCTGCCCACACTTACGGATGATAATTTAGACATTAATAGAAAAGGGAGGTAGAGAAGCCTGGAGTTATAGTTCACTGATTTCACTTTTCTCATCATGTCCAACTTTGACCAACAGTCAAACTTTCTGATTATAAATTGGCAGCACTAAGTTCCCTCTCATCAGAAGGAGGGGAGCCAGCGCCATGGCTCACATTTATAGTCCCAGCTACTTGGGAGGCTGAGGCGGGAGGATCACTTGACCCCAGGAGTTTGAGGCTGCAGTGAGCTGTGACTGTACCACTGCGTTCCAGTGGTACAGAGTGAGACCCTGTCTCAAAAAACAAAACAAAACAAAAAAAGCAGAGAGAGAGAAACGTGGCCTGTAAGCCTCTCTCCCTCACCCACCTCACATTCTTCTAGCTTTTTCATACCTTATTATTATTATTTTTTGAGACAAAGTCTTGCTCTGTCACCCAGGCTGGAATGCAGTGGTGCCATCTCAGCTCACTGCAACCTCCGCCTACCAGGTTCAATCAATTCTCCTGCCTCAGCCTCCTGAGTAGCTGGGACTACAGGCATATGCCACCACACCTGGCTAATTTTTCTATTTTTGGTAGATACAAGGTTTTGCCATGTTGGCCAGGCTGGTCTTGAACTCCTGATCTCAGGTGATCCGCCTGCCTTGGCCTCCCAAAAAGGTGGGTTTACAGACGTGGGCCACCACACCTGGACCTTTTCTTTTTTTTTTTTTTTGAGACGGAGTCTTGCTCTGTCGCCCAGGCTGGAGTGCAGTGGTGCAATCTCAGCTCACTGCAACCTCCATCTCCTAGGTTCAAGCAACTCTCCTACCTCAGCCTCCCGAGTAGCTGGGATTACAGGTGCCTGCCACTGTGCCCAGCTAATTTTTGTATTTTTAGTAGAGACAGGGTTTTACCACGTTGGCCTGGATGGTCGCAAACTCCTGACCTCAGGTGATCTGCCCACCTCGGCCTCCCAAAGTGCTGGGATTACAGGTGTGAGCCACCACACCTGGTTGCCTGGCCTTTATCATACATATTCTAAAACATCTCCTTGGTTGCAGTGAGCTGACATCACGCCACTATACTCCGGCCTGGGTGACAGAGTAAGACTCCATCTCAAAAAATAATAATAAAAATAAAGATAAATAAAACATCCCCTTTATAATGCCTGAACATTTTCCTTTTCACTTGAGACAGTCTCTCACTCTGGCACCCAGATTGGAGTGCAGTGGCACAATCATGGCTCACTGCAGTCTCAGCCTCCTGGGTTCAAGCGATCATCCCACCTCAGCCTCCTAAGTAGCTACAGGTGTGTGCCACTATGCCCAGCTAATTTTTTTTTATTTTAAATTTTTTGTAGAAACAAGTTCTCACTATGTTACCCAGCCTAGTCTCAAATTCCTGGCTTCAAGCAATCTTTTTACGCTGGCCTCCCAAAGTGCTGGGATTATAGGCATGAGCCACCACCCTGGCCTGAATATTTTATTTTTAAACAGTAAGAGCCTTTCCATGGAGAGTTAAGTGAAGAACTATTTAAAGCATTCACATCTGATCAGTTGGCTAATTCAGAATGATTTTCTACCACCTAGCATTTTGAGAATGAGCTGTGAACTGGGCTATTTTTGAACATGGAGAAATTTGGGAGGGTACTTAGGAGGCAAAAGAGATAAGATCCTAGGAAAGAGACAGAAAGAGGGAAGTGGAATCAAAAGAAGTAGGAAAGATGAATTTCACTTTGAAATATTGTTTCTAGACTGGCCTCACTTTGAAGTCAACTGCTATGGCTCAGCATATCCTGAGTCTTTCTCTAATTGTAGTGGAATCAGCATATCCTGATTCTTGCCCTGGTTGTAGTGACTGAGGAATAAACTAGCAAAAGTTGGAAATAAACCACTACCAGATCTGTTATGACTGGTCATGCACAATAGAAGAGCTGGGCTCAACGTATCTCTAAGCGTTCAACAAAGGTATCCTGAAGTAATAATATGTTCCAGTTGCTTTAGAAGCTACTCAAATGAAACAGACACAGACTTTGGCTTTAAGGAATGTATAGTCTAATAAGAAGATGGAGATGCACTTCAATCCCAACACAAGAGAAGTGCTAAGTAGCTTGAATAGGGAGGTTCAGAAAAATTGTCCTGCAAGTCCAGAGGTAGATGTGATTATTTCTAGCTGGGAGTTTTAGAAAAAGTTCAGTGGAATAAGTAGCTTATAAAATAGGCCTGGAAGGAGAAGTAGGATGTAGGCACTGGCCCCTGAGGAAGAAGGGGGAAAGGAGAACACCATTTTGGGAGGATAAAATAGCTGGGGGGAAAAGGCAGCACAGATGGTTAATGCATAGGGAACAGCCAAACAATCAAGCTTGGCCAAAAAAAAGCTTCTCTTCCTTCATTTAGTATACCTTCTATTACACAGTTTTGAGCAATATTGACAATAATGCTTAAGGAGTTTTTATCAGAAGAAACCACTGTTAATGTAAAAGTAATCCAACATTGTAAACCGCAATATATAAATTCAGTAAGTCTTTGTTAATCCCTTATAAAAGTATACTTGTAATGATTACATGTTATCTGCACCTGTGGGTTTCCTAAAACTATTTCTGCCAAAGAATCCTATGGGTTTCCAATTAAATATTATAATTCCAGTTTCCATTTTTATAAATGTATTTTATTTCATGACTTATAGTCAATAGCTCTGTGATACTTTTACTTCCTAATTCCCATTCATTCAAGTACCCATCAATTCCAGTATCATTCTCTTCAAAATTATTGCCTACCTCCAATTTTACTTATTTGGCCCTCCTACTAAAAATTTTTTTGGCTGAATTATCTATCTCTAATCATACTTCTATAAGTAGTAGAGGTTCCCAAGTAAATCTTTGGCATAAAACTATACCAAATTCAGCCCACCTGTAATCACCCACACTGTTATGTCAAAGTAGTCCATTCCCAAAGTTACAACATCTCTACTTACTGTCAGGGAGCTGAACTTCTCTATACCGAACCAGCTGACTTGGAAGGAGAGGTTTGGTATGAGCATGTTCAATAAGGGTGTCTTCGACCATCTGCATAATTCCTAATGCAGCCTGTGGAAAAAGATATGTCCCAGTATATTACAAAAACATAAACATATCTTGTTTGTGAAATAAACTAGCTTTGTTTATCATAAAAGTGGATTTTTAAATCTTAAATACATTTGATCCTATTCAAATGGATAAAAACTGAGTTTGTCAGTATGGTCATTTTGCAATAGAGTCAATGTGGTAGTGGTGAAAGAAACAGACACCCATACAATCATCAACACTGATGCTGATGCTGGAAAAAAGGCACTGCCAAAGACGGTCCCAAGTGAAATGATCCTGACTACAGACACCTGGGGTCACAAAAAAGCAAGGGAGGCAAACATAGGCTTTATTGTAGGTAAAATGACCTTGGTAAGAATCTTGCTTCTGCCACTTATTAGCATCTGACCTTGGGCATATTGTTCTGGAGCGGAGATAGAACCAAGGGATCTTTTTTTTTTTTTTTGAGACAGGGTTTCGTTCTGTCACCCAGGCTGGAGTGCAGTGGCACAATCATGACTCACTGCAGTCTCAACCTCTAGGCTCAAGAGATCCTCCTGCCTCAGCCTCTTCAGTGGCTAGGACTACAGGCATGCGCTACCACACCTGGCTAGTTTTCAATTTTTTGTAGAGTTATGTTGCCCAGGCTGCTCTCGAACTCTTGGGTTCAAGCAATCCTCCTGCCTCAGCCTCCAAAGTACTGAGATGACAGGTGTGAGCCACTGCACCAGGCCGAGACTGAGGGATCTTGAGACAAGACTGCCACGAAAATTTTGTAGTGCTTTCCATGTGCTAAGTACTTATCATGTACTATTTAATCCTTACCACACATGATGTAGGTGCTTCTATAACTCTAATTTTACAGAGAAGAAAACAGATAAGCACAGAGTTAAGACATTTTCAAAAGATTACAGATCTGGTATATAGCAGAGCCAGGATTTGAATCCAGGCTGTCTGATTCTACAGCATGTGCTCTTATCTACTATACAATTATGCCACCCTATACAGAGTAGGGATAATTACTCCCGTTTCCTCCTATGATTGCACAAGGTAGGAAACAGCAGAAGAGGCAGCCATGGAAGTAGGTCCTCAGTTAATCACCATCATTCTACTTTCCCTGTGCTCTCCACCTTCCTCCACAGAGCAAGAGGGTTGAGTAAACTCTAATGTGTTTCTTATCACACCATGCTGGTTAATAATCTTGAGAAAGACTAGAGGGAAAAAATATCTTGCAACGATCCACAAAAGACTGCTAAAACCTCAACCACCCACCTGCTTTGTTATGTTTCCATGGAGAAGGGCTTCAATGTGCAGCCGTGAGAGGAGCTGAGGTATGAAGGCCTTAAGGCGAGGAAGGGTTACATCTGCAAAGGTGTAAGAAGACATAGTGAGTGCTGCCTATGAGGGTTTTTTTTTTTTTTTTTAAATTTGAGATAATTTGAGACTTACCAAAGATATGCAAAAATAGTACAGAGAGTTACTATAAACACTTCACTTAGTTTTCCCTAATGTTAACATCTTTCAGAACCATCAAAACTAAGAAATTAACATTGGTATATACTATTAACTAAAGTACAGACTTTATTTAGATTTTTCCCATTTTTGTCTTTTTTTTTTATTCCAGGATTTGATCCACAACCCTCCGCTACATTTAGCTGTCATATGTCTTTAGTTCTCTCTAATCTCTGACAGTTTCTCAGTCTTTCCATATATTTCATGACCTTAAGACTTTTGAAGAGTACTGTTCAGTTATTTTATAGAAGTCCCTCATTTGGGTTTATCTAGTGTTTTCTTACGATTAGATTTCATGTCTGTATTACTATAAAGAATACCACAAAGGTAATGCACCTTTCTCACTGCATCCTATCAGAGGACTCATGAAGTTGATATGTTGTAGTACTTAGTGATGTTAACACTAATCACTTGGTTAAGGTGGTGTCTGCCACATGTCCTTACTATAAATGTATTATTTTATTCTTTTGTTTATAATTTAATAACTCATATATGCTCTATATGCAATTTGGAAAAGCCCACTTGCCCATTTACACCTATTTTTCCTATTGTAATTACTAAATATTTATTTTGGGAAAAATAAATGAGATTATACAAATATTTTTTCTTTAAACTTGACCCACTAATTTTAGCATCCATTAGTGGTTACTGCCTGTAGCAATTATTACTATGGAGTTCTAATGGCAATTTTTCTACTTCCCTCATTCTTTTTATATATATTGATTTAATCCTTCTGTAAAGAAGAGCTGTCCCTTCTCCATTAGGACACCATAGTAATAATTGCTACATGCAAGATCTACCAATGGATGCTAAAATCAGTGACAGACATTTAAGGAGAAACACGGGAATGGAAATAACAAGTGCTTACCACAGATCAGGAATTTTACAGATGTTATCTTTCACACTATAAAGTAGATACTATTATCCCCACTTTAAAGATAGGAAAATTAAGTTAAGAAAATTTAAGTTTGTTGTTCAAAGTCATTAAGCTAGCAAACTGCAGAGCTGGGATTTGATCCTTGGTCAGTTCCAAAGTGGATGTTCATTCTACTCCACTGTACTGCCTTAGAAGTCCTCTTCACTAGGCTCCCTCAGCACTCTGCAGCTTTCCATCACAATACTTAGCCCCTTGTCTCTCTCTATTAAAATGATCTACTCATATTTACGCTTCACCACCAGACTGGAGGTCCTTCATCAAAGAAACCCCATCTAATTGATCATTTAAAATTATTATTTATTTATTTTTGAGACAGAATCTTGCTCTGTCACCCAGGCTGAAGTGCAGTGGTGCAACCTCTGCCTCCTGGGTTCAAGCGATTATCCTGCCTTAGCCTCTTGGGTAGCTGGGACTACAGGCATGCACTACCATGCCTGGCTAATTTTTGTATTTTTTTGTAGAGATGGGGTTTTGCCATGTTTAATTGATTATTTGTTAATCTCAACACCTGGAGTCTTGGGCTGGGTACAGGGCAGGCAGTCAGTAAATGCTGCTGGACCACACTGAACCCCGAAGTTCTTGCTACCCTGGCACCTGGATAGCTGAATGATTTAGAGTCACTGGAGAGGCAGCCTCTCACACTGAGTTGTTTCCAAATTAGCCATTCTGCCATTTTGGATTATTGTAGGATTATATATATAAAAATGGAATAATTATTTACTTGAGCAGAAAAATTTAAACCAAAAAAGTACTTTATAAAATCTTCATAAAATCCATTTAGAAAGCCTTCATATCCCTCTGAGATACCATAGAGCTTATTCTGCTTAAAATTAACATGCCATCTGACCTAGATTCTAACGAAGGGTGAAAAAAACCCTCAAACCTTTGCTTTTTGATCATTATAAAAGTAGTCTTCATTTTGGAAAACATTTAAAATTAATTGTGTGGTATTTTTTTAAAGGTATAATTCTTGCTATTAATTGCATATGACCATAATCATTTTGCAAAGAAAAGTATATTAATTGTCCCAATAAAAAATGCACCTGTTCTAGTTAATGATTTTCATAATCTAGCCTCCCATCCAATGCCTGAGGCAACCAACAAAATAATGACTTTCAGTACTTTGCTCGATTTGTGTCACTGAAGACATCAAAAGCATAGTGTTACATAAGAACTTGTCATAAAAGGTTATTAAAACATTCAACAGCTTTTTTTTTTTTTTTTTTTTTGAGATGGAGTCTCTCTCTGTTGCCAGGCTAGAGTGCAGTGGATGATCTCGGCTCACTGCGACCTCTGCCTCCTGGGTTCAAGCAATTCTCCCATCTCAGCCTCCCAAGTAGCTGGGACTATAGGCGCGTGCCACCACACCCAGCTAATTTTTGTATTTTTAGTAGAGACAGGGTTTCACCATGTTGGCCAGAATGGTCTCGATCTCTTGACCTTGTGATCCACCCGCCTCGGCCTCCCAAAGCTGCTGAGATTAGAGGCATGAGCCACCACGCCCAGCCCAGAATTCTTTTTATTGTATTTTAATGCTTATGGCTGAGCACACAGGAAGAGAGATTAATTGGTGAGGTAATGTTGAGAAGTAAAAAATCTAAAACAATAATAAAGGGTGATACCAATCTACATTTTTTCCCAATAAAGAAATCCTGAAAGTAATTTCTTTGCATTCAATAGGCATTCATTAGATACACACTGAGGGCATAATATTATACTAGATACTAAGTGAAGGAGTATGGAAGGAAGGTATAATCACTGCTCTCAAGGAATTTCAGATTTTCAAGCCAAACTCCTGAAAATTAGACTTAAGATTCTAGAAAAAAAACAACAAAAGATGACTCTTTAGGCTTTATACATTTTCCAATTTTTAACTGAACTGATCTAAGGATGCTAAAGCAGGAAAAAAAAAAAAAAAAAAAAAAGCCTGAACATTGTGTGTTAAGACTTTGAAGTTCAGATTTTTCTTTTCTTAAAACTTCAATATTGGCCGGTTGCAGTGGCTCACGCCTCTAATCTCAGCACTTTGGGAGGCCAAGGCGAGTGGATCACCTGAGGTCAGGAGTTCAAGACCAGCCTGGCCAACATGGTGAAACCCTGTCCCTACTAAAAATACAAAAAATTTGCAGGGCATGGTGGTGTATGCCTATAATCCCAGCTACTTGGGAGGCTGAGGCAGGAGAATAGCTTGAACCCAGGAGGTGGAGGTTGTGATGAACTGAGATTGCACCACTGCACTCCAGCCTGGGCAACAGAGCAGACTCTGTCTTCAAAAAAAACCAACCAAACAAAAAACCTTCATTATTAACAAGGTTAGTACTTGGGTCAGAGCATTTACTCTGCAGAAAAAAAAATTTTTTTTTTTTTTGGAGGTAGAGACAGAGTCTTGCTCTGTCATCCAAGCTGGAGTGCAGTGGCATAATCATGGCTCACTGTAGTCTCAACTTCCCGGGCATAAGCAATCCTCTCACCACAGCCTCTTGAGTAAGTGGGACCACAGGTGTATGCCACCACATCCAGCTAATATTTTTATTATTTTTTGTAGAGACAGAGTCTCACTATATTGCCCAAGCTGGTCTCAAACTCCACCTTCCAAAAGTACTAGTATTACAGGTATGTGCCACCATACCCAGCCTGTCTTCAGAAATCTAAAAATAGTCGTAATTAACTGGTATAGGTCCAGATTAAAAACAGTAAATGTGGCTAACCTGCCTGAATGCAAAAACCACTTCAAAGCCACCATTTTTTTTTCTATTTTATTTTAAATTGAGAAATAATAACTGTAGATATTCATAGACTATATAATAATGTTATTATATATACATATAACATATAGTGATCACATCAGGGTATTAAGCATATCCATCATCTCAAGTTTATTTATCATTTGTTTGGGTTGGGAATGTTCAATATCTTTCTTCTACCTATTTAAAAGTATATGTTACTGTTAATTATAGCCATCCTGCCCACCACTGTTTTTATAAAACATAGGCACAGCCAGTTTTAATAGAACTACAAGTTATTTAGGAAAAAAATGAAGAAAGCATTAAGCTTTAAGTAGAAAGTCTCACCATCCAGAGCTTCTTTTAACTCATCTTTAGTCCAGGCCACTTCAGTCATCAGCAAGCGCAGGTAGTACATGGCATGCTGGTGAGGCTGTTCAGCCCGGAAATTGTTAAGAGATCGCATATACTAGTGAAGGAGACATGCTTTCATTAATTTTATAAATCTTTTAAAAATCATTCCAAAAGTCCAGTTATAATCAAATTTCAATTCTCTATAAACTATGTGTTACTAGGATATTTTCTTCTTTCCCCTTTCTGAAGTTATACAATTAAGAATGGGGTTTACTCCTCTCCGATCCTTACATAAAAGTGCATGCTTTTTCATTTGTTCAGCATCTGACACGGACTATAAGTGCTTCACTATGGGATATCTTTTGTCCCTCAGAAAGTTATCCCTAGTTTTCAGGGATGTCTTTTGGAATCTTTAGGTTCTACGCTATAAAGCCATCCCCAAAGTCTCCATAAGCAAGCAACACAAATAAGTAGCCATATAAAATATGGGATCTTTATTTGAAAACTGATGGTAGTTTCTTCTGATATACAAGAAAAGGTCACAGTTTAGCTTCAGAAGGAGCTGTTCATCCCGTACTTCCATTACTGGGCCAAATATGAATTGAATTTAAGTGGAAGATATGTCAAACCCAAATAGTGTGCTCTATTGTGACAAGGTCTTGTGGGAAAGCAGACCTCAGTCTGATGAATTGTGTGTTCTTCTGAACTGGAGGTTGGGATCGAACATTCAAGGAGGCCCTGACAGCCACTAAGTACTTCTCTTTGAAATTTTGAGCTGCGACTCTGAATTGCAGTGAGCTCTTGGCACCCACAGAGAAGAGGCCAGGTGTCCACAAGAGTCAACTAGGCTTTCTTTCTGGATGGAGTATCAGATTTTGCAAAGACAAGGTGAGGTGACTGCAACAGGGTTATGAATGCTTCTTTTCCTCCTTGCTTCTTTTATAAAAACTATTATGAAAACTTTTTATAACACAGCAATATTATCTTATGAATAAAAAAACAGGGTTCAGAAAACTTACTGCTTCTTTGATAATTTCAAATCTTTTTTCATCAATCTCAAAGGTAGCCATTTTCTCAATAATCTTCTTAAGTAAAATTGGCTGCTTGTCATTGTAACCTTTCACAGAAAGCTACAGAAAGAATTCAGGGTATTAAAAGTCTAAAAATATCACAAAACAACTTCCAAATAAACAACTTGACTTGATTTTTAAACATGTAGAAAATTCAAAAACAGACATATAAAAAATGAAACATTCACTTTAATGTCTCATAAATATATAAATATAGTGTAACAGGAAGATAACATTAACCATCTTTTTTTTTTTTGAGATAGAGTTTCATTCTTGTTGCCCAGGCTGGAATGCAACGGTACGATTTCGGTTCACTGCAACCTCAGCCTCCCAGGTTCAAGCAATTCTCCTGTATCAGCCTCCGGAATAGCTGGGATTACAGATGTGCACCACCAGGCCCGGCTAATATTTTGTATTTTTAGTAGAGATGGGGTTTCACCATGTTAGTCAGGCTGGTTTTGAACTCCTGACCTCAGGTGATCTACCCGCCTCGGCCTTCCAAAGTGCTGGGATTACAGGTGTGAGCCACCATGCCCAGGCTTAACCATCTTTTTTAAAAAATTTATTTATTTATTTATTCATTCATTCGAGACAGGGTCTTGCTGGGGTACCCAGGCTAGACTCAAATTCCTGAGCTCAAGTGATCCTCCTGCTTCAGTCTCCCAAGTAGCTGGAACTATATGTGAGCCAAAGTACCTGGCCATTAGCAATCTCTATACCCAAAAGCATAATTTTACTTTTCTGAAACAAAATCAACAGTAAGTAAACTCACCTAACATCGAACTCTGGTGGCATATACTACATCATCAAAATTCAAGTTCTTATTATAAAACTAATTGTAGAATGTGGCTAAGTTTTTTCTTCAAAAAGAGCATCTAACGAATGGCAGGCTTAAGGTTTTTTTTTTTTTTTTTTTTTTTTTTTTTTTTTTTTGAGACGGAGTCTCGCTCTGTCGCCCAGGCTGGAGTGCAGTGGCCGGATCTCAGCTCACTGCAAGCTCCACCTCCCGGGTTTGCGCCATTCTCCTGCCTCAGCCTCCCAAGTAGCTGGGACTACAGGCGCCCGCCACCTTGCCCGGCTAGTTTTTTGTATTTTTTTTAGTAGAGACGGGGTTTCACCGTGTTAGCCAGGATGGTCTTGATCTCCTGACCTCGTGATCCGCCCGTCTCGGCCTCCCAAAGTGCTGGGATTATAGGCTTGAGCCACCGCGCCCGGCCAAGGTTTTTACAGGTGAGGTAAGAAGATAAAAATCACAGGACATAGTGGCATGTACATGTCGTCCCAGCTACTTGGAAAGCTGAGACGAACGATTGCTTGAGCCCAAGAGTTTAAGACCAACCTGGGCAACATAGTGAGACTCCTGACCTCAGGTGATCCACCTGCCTCAGCCTCCCAAAGTGCTAGGATTACAGGCACGAGCCACGGTGCCACGGAGGATCCACAATTCTAACCACTTGCTTATTTGATAAGTTCTGTTGCTGTTCCAAAAGCTAATGGCAAAACAAATGTGTAAGAAGGATACACTGTATGTATCATCAGGATCTTGGCTTAGCACATTTTTTGTTTTTTGAGACAGGATCTGACTCTGCCACCCAGGCTGGAGTGCAGTGGTACAATCTCGGCTGACTACAACTTCTGCTCCATGGACTCAAGCGATCCTCCCACCTCAGCCTCCAGAGTAGCTGGACTACAGGCATGCACCACCACTTCTGGCTAATTTTCTTGTGTTTTTTGTAGAGACAGGGTCTTACCGTGTTGCCTAGGAGGTTGGTCTTGAACTCCTAGCTCAAAGCAATCTGCCTGCCTTGGCCTCCCAAAGTGCTGGGATTATAGGTGTGAGCCACCGTGCCCAGCCAACTCAGCACAATTCACTTTGTCTCTAAATGCCTAACATTTTGAAAAGTGGGGAATGGAGAATTTCTATCACGATATTTTCACATGGTGGCACCCAAAGCAGTAGAGGATACACTGCAGCTAGAATATCATGAAAGTCTCCATGCTGTGCAGGATGATAGGCAAGAACCTCAGCAGGAGGGAAGGCCACTGGCCATGGCGAGCACATCATGTTTCCTACTGGAGGAACTAGACTGACAATTAGCAGAAAACCCATTTTGTCATAAATAATTATGTGTTTTGATGGTAATATGCTACTAAAAATCAACAGAAAAAAGAGAAAACAGTTGATTACTTTTCTATTTGGAGCTAATTTTGATCTCTGAGCTTCAAACTTCTGTGGACTCTGAGAATGGTTAGATTAATATACATTCTTATACATTAAACAAAAGTTACCAGAGAATTTATTTATGTGAAGAAAAAAAAGTCACTGGAAAATAAATAAAATTTAAAACTCCTAAAATCTTTTGTGTAAGAATTTAAAAAGGAGTACCCCAAAATGCTCTCGTTTTCATTTTTACTAAAATATGCAATACATTTTCAAGAAAAGTGAAGATGAATGTGTGCCATAAAAGGGATGTTAACTTGGAATTGAGATATAAGCAAGCTTGAAAACACATTCCAAAGAAAGGATCTAGTTACTTCTTAGATGGATTTAATAATGCTTATTTTAAAACACATATAAAGTAGGTAATGGTGCATGCTACAAAATAAATTAAAATGTCAGGTGTATCTGAACATAGAAACTTTATACTACTATCTGCAGAAATAAAGGGAGCCTATTTATAAGTAAAATTCAATCACCACAACAACTATTGATATCTTCTACTTACAGATGTTAATATACTCAATTATATGGAAAGAACAACATGCTTTCAGGATTAATATATTAAACATCTCAGGCAGAAGAACATGCAAATAAATGTAGCACACATACATGTTCACAAGATGCACTAAACTTTATTAAATCATTCATTAGTGGAACTAACACTAATTTGAGTTCTTTGATCATCAAAAAGGTGCAAGGAAAAAAACCATCAACTTTCTTGTTTAAAAATGCAGAAGTTAATAGTTTTCCCAAGCTCAACATAATGCTTAAACAGGGTGGTGCCTTTTCTTTGGTTTTCATTTTACTTACAAGTATTGCATTCATTCCTGATGCAATGCCATAGCTCAAACCTGAGAGGCGTGCTGCATATGTATACTCTTTTAAATCATCCTTCAATAACCTGATAAACAGGTATGTCATGTTGCAATGAAGAGGATCAGCATAAATGTAGCGACTAACAAAAAGAAAAACAAAAGAAATGCTTTGATACCTCAAGCAGTGGCATGGTAATGAAGAAACATGACCGAAGAGTATGGATATGCAGCCTCATGATCTGGATTTCTAGGGAAATAGTATATGACAACCTTAGGTTTTACAAAAGAAGGAAGATTTCATTTTCCTTTGCCAAAGACCAAGATTTCAAATACAGAATGGGTAAGATCTAAACCTAAATCAGGGTCCAATTTTGTTTGAGTAGAAAAATATGACATTCTGATGAAAGACGTTTAAAAAAAAAAAGAAATCAAGGAAAATTTGCATAATATGAATGGTATGTAGTTGAACACTTAGAATAAGAGCTAACTTAAAAATTAAATGAGAAAATAGATTAGCCATAAAGATTAAAAAAAAAGAAATTAAACTCATACCCTCAATCAAAAAATGCTTCCATCAAATCAATATAAAAAATGTTGATGAGTGGAAGGCTCTAAGGCGTGGGTACTTACATACATCCCATAGATGGTATTTTGGAGATCATAGCTCAAGCCTGCTAGCTCTGCTGCATATGCATACTCGTTGAGTGAATCTTTGAGGAGCTCAAGGTACAAATAGGCCATGTTACAGTGCAAGGGGTCCACATAAGCAAATGGGCTGGAAGAAAATGTTGACAGTAAAATAGCTGATTTTATTACTTCTCAATGTGATATGGCCTTTTGAGAAGGATCAAGATATTGAACACCGGTTAATATGATTTCCTGAGGATATGGGTGAATTCTTGAGGTTATTTCTTCTTATGAGGAAAAAAACAAGATGTCTGAAAAAGAAGCCTGAAATGTATGTGTATGTGTCTGTGTGTGTGTGTGTGTGTGTGTGTGTGTGTGTGTGTGAGCGCGTGCGTGCCCATGCGCACGCACTGCTGGTAGCGAAGAAGGAGAAGGAACTGCCTACCCCAGATGGTGTGGCAGAACTGACAAGTTAGAAATGCAGGGTATGTGAGGAGTGGGAACGGGCCAAAATGCATGGCTATGCTTAGGCTAACGGGAGGAGCACAGCCGACAGAACACATACAGTATTTGCATGTCTTCCTTCTCTCTCCAATCAAGTCACACCCTTGGTGGACAGGAGTAAAAGACTGGGAAATGTGTCTGTGGTAATTACATGAACTTAGAAAAATTGAGACCTGTGAAAATGTTAACTTATCCCTGAGTTTTCCCCAAAGCAGTAAAGCTAGAGAACTGTCAGTAAAATAATTGATAATTTCTATCATATAACAGCAGCCAAAACTAGGGAAAAAAACTAAAATAGAAAAATAGTTAAATGAGAAAGAACAAAGAAGAAAGAATTATAGAGTACAAGAACTAAACAACCACAGTGATCAACTAAACTTCATTTCCCAGATAAAAAACATAATTTTCTTCAGGTCCCCTGAGTTCGTGTGGCAGCAGAGCTGGGATTCAAATGCAAGTTAAACGACCTGCTCCTCTGACTATACAACCTTGCTTACCTTTTATCAGAAGAAAGTGAAAGTTTCACTCATTCAACAAATATGTATTATATGCTTACTACAGTGCCAGGCTCTTTTCTAGGCACTGAAGACAAAGAGTGGACAAATCAGGCAAAGTCCCTGACCTCAGAATTGATAATCTAGCTAGAGGGGACAAATAATAATAAATTTAAATTTGACATTTTAGTTGGTGACAGTGTTATGAGGTAAAATTAAGCAGGGTAAGGGGAATAAGGAATGATGGGGTGATGGCAGCAGGGAAGAAAGACTGCTGCTTTACATAAGAATAGCCAGTCAAGGCCACTCTTATCATGTGACATCTGGACCCAGACCTGAAGGAGGCGAGTGAGTGAGCCCTGGGGATATCTAAGGGGTGGAGTGGAGAACTTCCCAGGCTGAAGAAATAGCTAGTGCTAAAGGCCTGAGGCAGGTGCCTGCTTGGTTTGTTTGGCAGCAAATTAAAAGTTTCACTCTATTTGTATCACAGTAAATATAACTGATGTACTGAAAACAAAGCCAACATTTTGTTTTTTAATGTTGAGTCAAGGTCTCACTGTGTTGTCCAGGCTGGTCTTGAACTCCTAGGTTCAAGTGATCTTCCTGCCTTGGCTTCCCAAAATGTTAGGATTACAGGTGTGAGCTATTGCACCCAGCCAAAGCCAATAATTTTATCAAAGCTGATAAAAAAGCAAAAACAGGGATAAAATTTGTAGTCACTTAGAGAATTAAAATCAAAGACAAAGTTCTACAGCTATCCAAATATTCTCCAACTGGAAAATTTGAATAAATGATCTGCCATTAAATTTTTTAAAGTATCATACATGATGACAGATTTCCTTCTTTGGGCAAATAGCAGCTCAAAAACTTAAGGCACAATTCACAAAAACAAAATCATCAAAACAAAAGAGAGGCTATGACAGAGGTCGGCCCCACAGGTAACTATGCACCTTTCTCAGATGGAAGTGAAAAGCCAGAAAGTTTGGGGTTTCAAAGCACTATGGCTCAGGCTCAGAAAATAATTCCAAGGAGTGTCCTAAAATGATGTATCCAGCCTGGCGAGGTGGCATGCGCCTGTAGTCCCAGCTACTCAGGAGCCTGAGATGGGAGGATCACTCGAGCCCAAGAGTTTGAGGCTGCAGTAACTGCACTCCAGCCCCGGGTGACAGAGTAAGACTCTGTCTCCTTAAAAAAAAGAACGAAAACAGCTGTATCCACAGCAGCTGTGCTGGTGAAGTGGAGAAGACACTAAACTAACTTTTAAAAGATAATAGGATTCAACTGGGATACCTAAATTCTGGTTCATGTGTTAATTTAAAAAATACATTATTTTGTAACCAGATACTATATGCTTAAATATGGATCACAGGGTTTTAAAAACCATAGCTAACTACACATAATATAATCTTATTTCTGAAAAGATGAAAAGGATATAGACACACACATGAAAATTTCAATTAAAATGTGCAAGAAACAGAACAGTAGTTACCTCTAGGAAGACAGACCAGAGGCTGGGATTTGTGTGGGAGGCAGACATTTTCAATTGTAGGAAATGTGCTAGGCAGTTTAGAGAACACAAAAATGTAAAATGGTCTCTCAAAGGGTATTCTAAAGAAATTCTTCATCACAGAGGCCAAATGAGAAAGTGGTGACAAGCTGCTTACAGTGTTAAAAATATCACTCTCAAATATCAAAAAATAAAAAGCAGCTTTGTAATGCCCTTTACCAATAATAAGCCACAACCTGACAGCCCATGTTTGGTGTAAACAATAAAAAAACTCTGAGCAGTTTCAGATAATCTGTAACTCTCATGCTATAAAACCACAATATTTATAATCATTATAATCTCAACATATTTGTTGATGGAAAATCAGATTCTTTTCCCTTTTTCCAAAGCATTTAAACCATATCTATCTTTAATTTCATGTCAAGCCAACTGAATAAAAATTAATGAAAAAGCTGATTATCATATTGAACATTACTGAACAAATAAACCATGACAGGCTTATCTTATAAACCCCTGAATTTTAGAAATATAAAATTATAAAAAGTATAAACTCACAAAGTAAAATCTGAATCAGGTGATTAACACACAAATAAGTAAAGGAAGACAGAGATGAATTGAAAATGCACTGAGAAATTACTGCAATAGCATTATTCATAAATTTTACTAAACATCTTCTCCCTTTTTATTAGTAATTTTTAAGTAATCAAGCCAGAAATAGAGGAAGCTCCAGACAAAAGATGAAACAAGACTCAGGATAATTTAGTAACTAGTACCTCTTCTTCTAGACAAGTTCCAGGAATACAAAACCAAAGCAATAAAAACACCCCAAATTATTTATTCTTTCTTCAGTGAGTCTTCTGGGTAAATCTACGGCCTCCTCAGAATCCAAAACCCTGAAGGCTAAGAAGGTCGTCCTAACAATAGCTAACATAAATCATTTCAGCTAAAGGGTATACTCATTAATGGAAAAAAAAAAAAAGAGTTAACAACTTTTTTTAAAAAAATACCTCTTAACAGCAACAGCCTCTCCTTTCTTTTTTTTTTTTCCTGAGACACAGTCTTGCTCTGTCGCTCAGGCTGGAGTGCAGTGATGCGATCTCGGCTGACTGCAACCTCCACCTCCTGGGTTCACACCATTCTCCTGCCTCGGCCTCCCGAGTAGCTGGGACTACAGGCGCCCGCCACCATGCCCGGCTAATTTTTTGTATTTTTAGTAGAGACGGGGTTTCACTGTGTTAGCCAGGATGGTCTCGATCTCCTGACCTCATGATCCGCCTGCCTCGGCCTCCCAAGTGCTGGGATTACAGGTGTGAGCCACTGTGCCTGGCCAGCCTCTCCTTTTCTTTATTTTTATTTATTTATTTATTTATTTATTTCAGCCTCTCCTTTTCTAGGTGAAATAACTCTAATTCCTTTTATTTCTAGACATGGATGTTTAAGAAAAATAGATAACTTTTGGAAATGTAATTGTTGATTTTTATAAGAAGCTTTATAAGCTAGACTCATCTTACATACCTGAAAAATTCAAAGTTGAGACAAGCCTTCGGCAAAAAAAACTTATCATCTTGTTTGAACCAGAGTTTGCTCATAGCTGTATCCTGTGATGGAGAAACAGTTTGGTTAGGGAAATAGAGGTGCATTCAGCAAAAATGTTCAATCAAATCACTCTTCAAGAGGAGGAGAACAGAGGCAATAGTTAGAGTTTTGTTCTGGAGCTGCTGTCCCATGGCCCTGAAACATACTCAGAGTCAGCAGGTAGAAAGCTGGAGACAAAGACTGCAGACTCCTGTAGCACAGTGAAATCTGCCTTCTATTTCCCCTGTATTAGGGAGATGGGGGTACAGTGAAGAAAAAGACAGATCAGAGAAGCCAATACCAACTGTCCTGTCTTCATCTTTCCGGACACTGGGAGGCAGGCAGAGGCAGAAGTCCCTTGCAAGCGAATGGCAGCCAGCTTCCAGGGTGGCCCACAACAATCCTTGCCTGCTGAGATTCACAATCTTGGGTGGTCCCCTCCCACACTAGACCAGGGTTGGTCTGCCTTACTAACAAAATATGACAGAATTAATGGTATACCTCTGAGACTGCATTTATAAAAGACACCGCGGCTTGCATCCTGATCACTCACTTTCCCTCTTAGATCATTCACTTTGGGGGAAGCCTGCTGCCATGTCAAGCAACTCTACAGAGAGGTCCATGTGGTGAAAAAGGCTGGCCAACAACCACATAACTGAACTTGGAAGAGAATCCTCCAGCCCTGGTTGAACCTTCAGATGACTGAAGCCTCGGCCAACAGCTTGACTATAACCACACAACGGGCCCTGAGCCAGAACTACCCAACTAAGTCACTGCTGGATTCCTGGCCCTCCTCAGAAACTGTATATGAGGGCTGGGCGTGGTGGCTTCACTCCTGTAATCCCAACACTTTGGGATGCCAAGGTGGGCAGATCATGAGGTCAGGAGTTCGAGACCATCCTGGCCAACATGGTGAAACCCCGTCTCTACTAATAACACAAAAATGAGCAGGGTGTGGTGGCTCATGCCTGTAGTCTCAGCTATTTGGGAGGCTGAGGCAGGAGAACTGCTTGAACTGGAACTTGGGAGGCGGAGGTTGCAGTGAGCCGAGATGGTGCCACTGCACTCCAGCCTGGGTGATAGAGTGAGACTCCGTCTCAAAAAACAAAACAAAACAAAACAAAACAAAAAAAAGAAACTGTGTGTGAGGTAGGGTACGGCGGCTCACACCTGTAATCCCAGCACTTTGGGAGGCCGAGGCAGGCAGATTACTTGAGGACAGGAGTTTGAGACCAGCCTGGCCAACTAGCAAAACCCTGTCTCTATTAAACACACAAAAATTAGTTGGGCATGGTGGCACACGCCTATAATCCCAGTTACTTCGGAGGCTAAGGCATGAGAATTGCTTGAACCTGGGAAGCGGAGGTTGCAGTGAGCTAAGATTGTACCACTGCACTCCAGCCTGGGCAACGGAGAGAAACTCTGTCTCAAAACAAAAACAAAAACAAAAACTGTGTGAGAGACCAGGAATGATGGTTCATGCCTGTGATCCCAGAAATTTGGAAGGGTGAGGCAGGAGGATCGCTTGAGCCTAGGAGTTTGAGATCGGCCTGGGCAACATAGTGAGATCCCACCTCTACAGATATATTGAACAATTAATTAGCTGGGCATGGTGGTGTGTGCCTGTAGTCCTAGGTACACAAGAGGCTGAGGTTGGTGGATCACTTTAGCCCAGGAGGCTGAGGCTACAGTGAGCCATAACTGCACCACTTCACCACAGCCTGGGCAATGGAATGCGAGTCTTAAAAAAAAAAGAAAAAAACTGTGTGAGATAATAAATGGTGTGTGTTTTTTTTTTTTTTTTTTTGAGACGGAGTTTCGCTCTTACCCAGGTTAGAGTGCAATGGCGCAATCTCAGCTCACCACAATCTCTGCCTCCTGAGTTCAAGTGATTCTCCTGCCTCAGCCTCCTGAGTAGGTGGGATAACAGGCGTGCACCACCACACCCGGCTAATTTTTTTTTAGTAGAGATGGGGTTTCACCATTTTGGTCAGGCTGGTCTTGAACTCCTGACCTCATGATCCGCCTGCCTCGGCCTCCCAAAGTGCTGGGATTACAGGCATGAGCCACCGCACCTGGCCTAACTTAAATGTTGTGGTTTTAAGCTGCTAAGTTTTGGAATAATTTAATATGCAACCATGGATAACCAACACGGCCAAGGATGAACAAATAAGCTACTTATCTTGCCTCTCCACTTCACTCATGCTATACTAAGAATGGCTTTAGTCACTTGAAACTACCTTGAAACTCTGGGAAGAGATATAAATGGTTTAATGTTCTTGTTAGTTTGCTCTGGGAAGGCCTATTTAAAACAAACAGCAAAAGTCAGATATGGTAGCTCACACCTATAATTCCAGCTACTTGAGAGGCTGAAGGAGGAGGATCACTTGAGGCCAGGAGTTCCAGACCAGCCCAGGCAACATAGCAAGATCTCATCTCTATAAAAAATTAAAAACAAATTAGCTGGGTGTGGTGTGCGTCTATAGTCCAGCTACTTAGGAGGCTGAGGCCAGAAGATGGTTTGAACCTAGGAGTTTGAGGCTGCAGTGAGCTATGATCCCACCACTGCACTCCAGCCTGGGCAACAGAGAGACCCTGCCTCCAAAAATAAATAGATAGATAGATAGATAAATAAATAAATAAAAACAATACATAAAAAACAGGAGGGGTAAATGAACTTTCTCTTTGCATAAGCTAATAGAAAACTCTTTAAAATGTCATTTTTAAAGAAAAATGGGCTAGGCGCGGTGGCTCATGCCTGTAATCCCAGTACTTTGGGAGGCCGAGGCAGGTGGATCACCTGAGGTCAGGAGTTCGAGGCCAGCCTGGCTAACATGGTGAAACCCTGTCTCTACTAAAAATACAAAAGCTTAGCTGGACGTGGTGGCGGGTGCCTGTAATCCCAGCTACTCGGGAGGCTGAGGCAGGAGAATCACTTGAACTTGGGAGGCAGAAGTTACAGTGAGCAAGATTATGCCATTATACTCCAGCCTGGGCAACAAGAACAAGACTCTGTCTCAAAAAAAAAAGAAAAAACAAGAAAAGAAAAGAAAAAAAAAGAAAAAAAAAGAAAAAAGGTTGCCTCATTAATAATCTAGTTGCTTAAGACAAATTTTCATGTTCCTAAACACTGATTGTTATCTCACTGAACTCATCTAAATTCTTCCAAATGTCAGGTCATTTGAAGAAGATAAAAAGAAAGATGTGTGTGTGTGCCTATAGTCATCAGTTTACAAACAGTTTAGAAGGGAGAAGAAATATGTTTAGAAGGGAGAATGTACTGTAATAATTTGATACAATTTTTTACATACTTTACTCAAGTTCTGAAACAATGGCATGAAAAGGATAGTCTGAAAAAGAGGGGGAGGGAATCCTACTTCTCAACGGCACTTCGCACTAGTTTATTATTCCATTAATTTAATATAGTCACCATGTCATAATGAATGTTTTTAAGGGCAGGAAATCCAACAGCTACCCCTGGACTTGCTCTCTTTCAGGCTGTAGAGATCCTTTCTTATCTTTAATGTCCACGATGCAGCACAAACCTACTTCCTTATTGGGTCTTCAGCAGACATGGAAAAGAGGCACAGACCTTTCTACAGACTTATGGTTACAGCTGAGACTTACTTTTTTCTCCTATAAAGAAAGCAATTTCCTAGATTCTGCATTGTTTAGTTTGCTTGCTTTAATATTTTCAACCTTCTAATATTTCTTGTAGTTATTCTTTCTGCAGGTTTTTTGTCATCTATCAGTATGTGAGCCCCCCCAAATCAACATAGTACCAAATGTAAGAAATCATTTCTCTAGTCCCCCATGTGTTAGGTCTGTCCCCCAATTTAAAATCACTGATTCAAACATATTACCTTAATAAGAGCAGGGTATGGTGTTGCCTCTTTTTCTAACGGTAAAATCTCAAAATTCGTAGGAATAAATTCATTCTTTGTAGGAAGTTTAAATTTCCCATTCAGGTCAGCATTTTGCCATTTCTGGATGAGTAATGAAACACACAAATGCAGTAAGAGCCTGATTTAAGAGTTTAAAATAGTATCTCTGCTCAATATATGGGCAAGTATTAAGTGCACAGATGTCACACAGCATTGTTTTCCATCATATATAAAGGAGGTACTACCAAATCTATTGAGCGGTTTTCATGAAATTTGAGTCGGTCTTTCTAGTACTAGTAAAGATTTTGTGCTCATATATCTATTCTTCCTCTCCACATCTCCAAAATGACCAGCTGAGGAACAATCTGAGACTATGGAACACAGGAAAGCTGACTGGTCCATATGCAGATCATGTTTATTCTAGCTCTTTAAATAATGGAGAATAATCTGCCCAGGAATATATTCCCACAACTGCTAGACAATAGGTCATTTATATAAGAGCCATACTTTCAGCTATACTAAGTTATATCCATGTATGGCCTGAAAGCCAGGCTAAAGGGGGTGTCTTTCACTTCAGTACTTCTCTCTTTTTTTTTCTTCCGGAGACAGAGTCTTGTTCTGTTGCCCAGGTTGGAGTGCAGTGGCATGATCTCAACTCACTGCAACCTCCGCCTCCTGTGTTCAAGCGATTCTCGTGCCTCAGCCTCCCAAGTAGCTGGGACTACAGGTGTGTGCCACCAGACCTGATTAATTTTTATATTTTTAGTAGAGATGGGGTTTCACCATGTTGGCCAGGCTGGTCTTGAACTCCTGGCCTCAACTGATCCACCCACTTCAGCCTCCCAAAGTGCTGGGATTACAGGTGTAAGCCACCATGCCCAGCCTCACTTCAGTACTTCTTTTTTTCTTTTACAGACAGAATCTCACTCTGTTGCCCAGGCTGGAATGCAGTGGCGTGATCTTCACTCACTGCATCCTCCAACTCCCTGGGATTACAGGTGTGCACCACCACACCCAGCTAATTTCTGTATTTTATTAGAGACAGGGTTTCACTGTATTGCCCAGGCTGGTCTCAAACTCCTGATCTCAATCTGCCCACCTCAGCCTCCTAAAGTGCTAGGATTACAGACATGAGCCACCGCACTCGGCCTTCAGCACTTCTTAAGAACTGGCCCATACCTCTCCCAGATGATCATGTGAACTTTTAAGTGAACCAGTAGTTCAAGCGTAAGGTTAAGAACAAAGTTGAGGCCAGATGCAGTGGTTCACGCCTGTAATCCCAGCACTTGGGGAAGCCAAGATGTGTGGATCACGAGGTCAGGAGTTTGAGACCAGTCTGGCCAACATAGTGAAACCTCATCTCTATTAAAAATACAAAAAATCAGCCGAGTGTGGTGGTGTGCATCTGTAATCCCAGCTACTCAGGAGGCTGAGACAGGAGAATCACATGAACCTGGGAGGCAGAGGTTGCAGTGAGCCAAGATCGCGCCATTGCACTCCAGCCCGGGCAACAGTGCGAGACTCCGTCTAAAAAACAAAAAAAACACACACAGTTGAGATTTAGGTTGGGATTCACACAACCTGTAGGCTGGATCTGTTCCCTGTCCTAGTTCCAAAACCTAAGTGGGAGAGATCACAGGCCACTGATTGTTGAACCTAATTTATAAGGCTTTTCTTTTTTTTTTTTTTTTTTGTACTTAGCTATTTAATGAGGTTCTTAAGACATTTAGAACACCAATTTGTGAGGATAAATTCCATTCGTCAGGGCAAACACAGATCGCAGGTAGCCCTGGAGCTGAGGAACAGCTTTGATTTTTGGTAGAATTTGTGAGTCCACAGCTTTCTGATCAATCTTGCGCTGCTCTGTAATCTCGTATTTCTCTTTTTCTGTGTCGAAGATCTCACCTTCCTGGTGTCTGGGCTTCCGCAGCTTCTTCTTCTTGAAGTAAGCATCAGTAAGATGTTTTGGGATTTTGACATTGCTGATATCGATTTTGGTTGAGGTGGCAATGACAAATTTCTGGTGTGTTCTTCGTAGAGGAACTCGATTGAGGACCAGAGGTCCAGTCACAAGTAACAAGCCACTAGCCAGCTGCTTCAGGAAAACCACCCTCTTGCCCCTGTGGCGTCCAGTGAGGATGATCAGAATGGTCCCGGGGGTAATGCTGGCTCGCAGTTTTCTCACGTGCTGACTGAAGGGTTTTTTGCCGTGGCTCAACAGCTTTCGAGGCACATCTTCAGTAGGATAATATCTAGGCATTTTGCGAAGTTTAACCACCCAGGTACTGCCGTTCTTGTCACCACCAACTGGTTTTGTAAGAGTTGCAAGATCTTTTTCCTTCTTTTTCTTTTCTTTTTTTTTTTTTTTTTTTTTGAGACGGAGTCTCGCTCTGTCACCCAGGCTGGAGTGCAGTGGCCGGATCTCTGCTCACTGCAAGCTCCGCCTCCCGGGTTTACGCCATTCTCCTGGCTCAGCCTCCCGAGGAGCTGGGACTACAGGCGCTCGCCACCTCGCCCGGCTAGTTTTTTGTACTTTTTAGTAGAGACGGGGTTTCACCGTGTTAGCCAGGATGGTCTCGATCTCCTGACCTTGTGATCCGCCCGTCTCGGCCTCCCAAAGTGCTAGGATTACAGGCTTGAGCCACCGCGCCCGGCCCCTTCTTTTTCTTTTCAACCTTGGATTTAGCGGCTGAGTACTTCCTCTTGTACATGGCCTTTCTGGAATACATGGCAGATCGGGAATACCTGCCAATTCCTCTGACAAGGACAGGGTTGCGGCTGCAATGGGGCTTCCCCTTCTTGGGCTTCTTAGCCTTGAGGTTACCCTTTTTCACCTTGCCACCAGCATCAGCCTTCTTGGCTTCAGGTTTCTTCTCTTTAGTATCTGGCTTCTCAACTTTTTCACCCGCCATCTTGCAAGATGGGAAAGAGAACTAAGGTCTCGGCTTCCGGTCTATCAAGGCTTTTCATCATTAAAAAAAAAAAAAAAAAGCAACTGGCCAGGAAAAAAAAGCAATCAGCCTGGACAACAGAGCAATGCCCTGTCTATTAAAAAACAACAACAACAACAAAAACCGATTGTCAATAATTCTGATTTCTGGATTCAGTAATTTGATCTCTAGTTGGTGTGGCACAGCCTTGCAGATTTTACGGTTCTATCTTAGCTCCTGTGTTTGTGTCTTTCCGCACTGGGCAAGTTGGCCATATTTCCTAAGTGGTATCTTAGGTTTCCAGAACAGCTGAATAGTAGGGACTAGGAAACACTTAATAAGTAATTTCACTACTGAGTTCCCAGAGAGATGTGTTCTTAAAAAATTCCCAGCCAGCCATGGTGGCTCACGCCTGTAATCCCAGCACTTTGGGAGGCTGAGGTGGGAGGATCACAAGGTCAAGAGATTGAGACCATCCTAGCCAACATGGTAAAACCCTGTCTCTACTAAAAATACAAAAATTAGCTGGGCGTGGTGGCATGCGCCTATAGTCCCAGTACTTGGGATGCTGAGGTAGGAGAATCGCTTGAACCCGGGAGGCAGAAGTTACAGTGAGCCGAGATTGTGCCACTGTACTACAGCCTGGTGACAGAGCAAGACTCCATCTCAAAAAAAAAAAAAAAAAAAAAAAAAAGCCCATTCAGGGCAGGTTTATTCTGGTCAGAATCTGGTGAACATGGGGATTCTTTCTTGTTTTAGGACTATTTCAGACCCAGCGCTAATTCATGGAAGATCAGCTTTCCTCACAGTTTAGAGAGATGGACATTTTCACACACTGGGGGGCTTCAATGATCTCCTTCTGTATTATGAATATGTCAGAGAGCTGTGAAGTATCAGTGATGATTTTCTTTCTTAAACTAATTCCTTTTTTGTATGTCATTACACAGGTACATTTTTAAAATGTCCATTACTCGAGTTTAGCTAGAATCTAGTCAGTAAAGTTTTCTGGTCTTTTCCTAGGAATAATGGAGCCAATCTCAAAGGCACATAGCCAATGAGAATCAAAAGAGAAAGAAAGAAAAAGTACTAGATAAGTAGGTAACATTCACAAGCAAAATCCTGACTACTGATGAATGGGACAAAATATTGTCTTAACATACCTGTTCTGAAAATCATAATTCCCCTATGTTGACAAAAAGAACGGTGCTATAACATGAGGCATAAAACATAGCACCTCCTGAAGTGAACATGGTATGAATCCTAGAGCCTCCTCTCAGCCTGTGTTCACAGCAAGACCGTGAGCTCCTTGGAGCCCTTGCATTGGTCTCTCATGCTTCCTACTTCCATCTCTTCTTGCCTTTCTGCTGCCTGTGCCCGTGTACCCTGCACTTCAGTTACCTTTTATGGCATGAGGCACAACCCTGGTGGTTTGATAGACACATGAGAAAGTGGCTAGAGTATCATGTCTTCATGAAAAGGCTAAACTCCAGCTCCTTATCTACTTATTGATTTCTCTTAGGATGGTACAGACAACACTAGGTCATCAGTCTTCCACACTCTGCGGTCTTAGTTGGTGGATCTAGGAAGCAATGTCCTTCTGATTCCTCACAGGCTTATTCACAGATAAGCTACCCCTACCTTGATGACTTCATCTGGTATAGCTTCTTGTTTGTACTGGGTTCCATACCACTCTTCTGTGCGATCAGTTTTTCCTTCAAAAGATTTAGAAACTATTGCAACCCTAGAGATAGAAAAAACAAACAAAAAAACCCTGTAAACTCACACTGTATATATAAATTTAAAGAACCTGATTCAGGACAATATAAATAATATCCAAGAACGTGCTGGGCCTCTTAAGACCCAGCAAATCCTGTAAGGCTTAGTCCAAACAAGCAATATAAGAATAGAGGTTTCTGATCATAGTCCCTGTTATCCTTTAGTTATAGTCCATTATTTTCAGTGTGAAAAAGTGCTCACAGGAGATTCCTCTAGGTTGCTACTGACTAAAATTTAAAAAGAAGAGTAGCTGGGGGAAAAAATATAACAAGGTCAGTTAAAAAACAGTCCTTAAAAAAAGCAAAGAAGTTGTGGATGTGGTGGCTCATGCCTGAAATCCCAGCACTTTAGGAGGCTGAGGCAGGAAGATCGCTTGAGCCCAGGAGTTCAAGAGCAACCTGGGCAAAATAGTGGGACCTGTCTCTACAAAACATTTTAATAATTAACCAGGTAGGGTGGCACGCACCTGTAGTCCCAACTTCTTGGGAATCTGAGGTGGGAGGATTGCTTGAGCCCAGGAGTTTGAGGCTGCAGTAGGCTAGAATCACACCACTGTACTCCTGCCTGGGTGACAAATCAAAACTTTTTCTCTTGGGGGGAAAAAAAAAAAAGGCAAAAAAGTACTCCTTCCTAGGAATATCTCAGGTGCAGAATTAACAGGAATGATAACAGGAATGACTAACAAAACCTGTTGGCTCATCCAGATATTTTAAAAACGTGACACACATACCCAAGAAACTTTTATTATTGCTTGCTACATTTCTGCTCTATGTTTTTTTCCTGCCAGAGACTGGCATCAAATATATCTACTACAAATACACAGGCCTTCCTGCTACTAGGGGAGAAAGGGACAAGACCAAAAAATGTCTACTACTGTAACCTCTGCCTCCTGGGTTCAAGAATTCTCCTGTCTCAGCCTCCCAAGTAGCTGGGATTACAGGCGCCTGCCACCATGCCTGGTTAATTTTTTTTTTTGAGTCAGAGTTTTGCTCTTGCCACCCAGGCTGGAGTGCAATGGTGTGATCTTAGCTCACTGCAACCTCTGCCTCCCGGGTTCAAGCAATTTTCTGGCCTCAGCCTCCCAAGTAGCTGGGATTACAGGTGCCTGCCACCATGCCCAGCTAATTTTTGTATTGTTAGTAGAGATGGGGTTTCACCATATTGGCCAGGCTGGTCTTGAACTCCTGACCTCAGGTGATCTGCCTGCCTCAGCCTCCCAAAGTGATGGGATTACAGGTGTGAGCCAGTCTAAAAGCTTTTTTTGATGCGACAGTAGAAACAGCCCAGAAGAGAAGTCAGACGGAAAAAAGTGTTCAAGGACAGGCATGGTGGCTCACGCCTGTAATCCCAGCATTTTCAGAGGCCGAGGCAGGCGGATCACGAGGTCAGGAGATGAGACCATCCTGGCTAACATGGTGAAATCCCATCTCTGCTAAAAATACAAAAAATTAGCCAGGCGTGGTGGTGGGCGCCTGTAGTCCCAACTACTTGGGAGGCTGAGGCAGGAGAATGGCGGGAACCCGGGAGGCGGAGCTTGCAGTGAGCCGAGACTGCCCACTACACTCCAGCCTGGGCGACAGTGAGACTGTCTCAAACAAAAAAAGAAAAGAAAAAAAAAAGTGTTCAAGGAGGGAAGGCAGAGATAAAATGATGTCAAAAGATAAGTGAACAAAAAATGACAAGACTAGAGGAGCAAAAGAAGTTCAGAACCAGTGGAACTCTAAGCCATCCCTGTAGAGCACTATCAGGGACACTCTGCCTCTACCACCTTTTAATCATTGAAGTTGGAATCATTACACCCCCACCAGTGGACTCAACCACAGGCTGGAACCAGTCCTATTTTGAATCTTATGGGTCAAGGAATTCTAGCCAATTAGTTTGGGCAACGTGGTGTAAAGTCAGTCCTGCTATTGTTTCCACTTCTCCCTTTCCCAATTCAAATAACTAGGTCCATATCTGTTCCTGCTTGTTCTCACCTATCCCCCTAGAGGTTTGATTCTAGCCTCTGAATGTTGGCCTCACAGCTGAAAGCCTAGTACTTGCAATCGAAACTCCCCTCTGATGATACTCATCCATTTTGAGAATCCCAGTCTCTGTTCCAAATACCTGGCCCTTGTAGAACCTCCCCAACTTCAACGCTAGTAGTGTGAACTACCATCTATTTTTTGTTTGTTTGTTTGTTTGTTTGAGATGGAGTCTCGCTCTGTGGCCCGGGCTGGAGTGCAGTGGCCGGATCTCAGCTCACTGCAAGCTCCGCCTCCCAGGTTTACGCCATTCTCCTGCCTCAGCCTCCTGAGTAGCTGGGACTACAGGCGCCTGCCACCTCGCCCGACTAGTTTTTTTTTTTTTTTGTATTTTTTAGTATAGACAGGGTTTCACTGTGTTAGCCAGGATGGTCTCGATCTCCTGACCTCGTGATCCGCCCGTCTCAGCCTCCCAAAGTGCTGAGATTACAGGCTTGAGCCACCGCGCCCGGCCCCATCTATTTTTTATACATTCTAGACAAAATATTCTACCTGGCTGACTGGACTTGGTCTTCTTATCTGCTTTTTGGTAGATATCCTAAAGCAAGCTGACTCACCTGTCAGTATGACTGACTAATCCTCCAGCTGTAGGTGTTTCTGATCTGGCCTATCTGCCACTAACCACTACCAGTTCTAGAAAACATGCTAAATAAGAAATATGTTCCACAGAAAGATACAGAGGAATCATACGGTTTGACAGATCAAAGAGTTCTATTATTGCATCCAGAAGGAAGTGATGCATGTTGGTAGTTCAAGAATCCCTTTTGAGTTGTATGTGTAGAGTTCACAGAAATCATATAGCTGTATGAAAAGTGTATGGTATCTCTTCTTTTTTTTTTTTTTTTTGAGACGGAGTCTCGCTCTGTCGCCCAGGCTGGAGTGCAGTGGCGCGATCTCAGCTCACTGCAAGCTCCGCCTCCCGGGTTCACGCCATTCTCCTGCCTCAGCCTCCCGAGTAGCTGGGACTACAGGCGCCTGCCACCACGCCCGGCTAATTTTTTGTATTTTTAGTAGAGACGGGGTTTCATCGTGTTAGCCAGGATGGTCTCGATCTCCTGACCTTGTGATCCACCCACCTCGGCCTCCCAAAGTGCTGGGATTACAGGCGTGAGCCACCGCGCCCGGCCTGTATGGTATCTCTTAAGGGCATTCAATACATGATAGAGCCTATGCAGACTCAGGCCTAGGAGCTCGGGCTTCCACTTTTGTTGATTTCTCAGAGAATGAATGGATTGATTCTCAAGGAGACTTCTAAAAAACACATTAAGTAGAAGAATCTGGTAGATGGTCTTCTCATCTACTCTTCCATGAAACACTTGATTTCTTTTTTTTTTAGAGACAGGGTCTCACTCTGACACCCAGGCTGGAGTGGACTTGCCCTCTGAAACAAGAAAACCTTAAACTCAGTTCTGAGAAAGTAAACAAGCTGCCAAGCCAGATGCTCTGGAGGATGACTATCTGACACAGAAAGCAGACACTGAAGGCTATGCAGTAATGCTCAGGTTAAAAAAAGGAGGGGAAAAAGGCAGACCCATCAAATACAGTCTTTAGGGATTTGGATAGCTATATACCAAAGTGAGGTGTACGGGTAACATGTGAAATGTTATTATAAGGAAACAGACAAGCACAGTTCCTCAGACTAGGCACAGATCAAATACCAGACTAACAAAAATAGATACTTTCAGACCAACAGTTAGTATATCATTAACAAATTCAAGATTGAAATATACAATGAAAGGGAATGTATGATGTAATAAATAAAGACAGGGAAGAAAATAATGGTAGAGACAGAGTATACACACATCAAACCCATATAGACACCTATGAACCAGAGTGTGAAAGTACAGGGGAGAGCACTTGAATTAGGAGAAAAACAGTAATTGAAGTACAGATACCTATGGTATACACAACCGCAGACAGTTGAGAAAAACTAGTACAAATATTGGAGCACTTTAGACCATCTGCTGAAAATCTAATTATACGAAAAATAGGGTTTCTTTTTTTTGAGACGGGATCTCGTACAGTGGTGTGATCATACCTCACTGCAGCCTTGAACTCCTGGGCTCAGGTGATCCTCCTGCCTCAGTCTCTCAAGTAGCTGGGACTATAGGCATATACCACCATATCCAGCTAATTTTTTTTTTTTTTTTGGTAGAAACGAGGTCTCACCATGTTGCCCAGACTGGTCTCAAACTCCTGAGCTCAAACAATCCTCCTGCCTTGGCCTCCCAGAGTGCTAGGGTTACAGGTGTGAGCCACCATGCCCAGCCCAGTTTTTTTTTAATGTGGCTAGAGTGTGGGGGAAGAAAAGGCTGCCAATATGGTAATGATGTGATCCTTAGAAATGAGAGAACAGGCCAGGCACGGTGGCTCAAGTCTGTAATCCCAACACTTTGGGAGGCCAAGGCTGGTGGGTCACTTGAGCCCAGGAGTTCAAGGCAAGCCTGGGCAATACAGTGAGACTCTGTCTCTAATTAAAGAAAAAGAAAGAAATTTAAAAATGAAACATGAAAAAACACAACCTTTTCATACTAAAACTTACAACAGCAAGAAAAGGAAGCAGTGGGCTAGAATGAATGCTGTTGACTTCAAGTACATTTAAAAATGTTTGGAGGGAATGCAGCTGTCGAAGCTGGATGGAACTCACCTGGAAACAAAAGGTCTCCTGACTACAGACATTAAAAGGCAATATGGTTCCCAAATAATAAATTCTCTTGAGATTTTTACAAATGATCCCTGACAAAGAAAAGGGAAAAGATATCCAAAGAATGAGAAGAGGCTTCATAGGTAATTGTGATTAATTCAAACAGAATTAGTGGAAAGGGCACAGACCTGGCAATAAGAAACTGGGATTCTGGCAGATACTCTGAATCACTTTCTTTGAAATCTTGCCAAAATTACAGATCTAAGTTAGGCACAAGCCATTTAGCCTCTCTAAACCTCAGTATCATTAATTTTAATTTTTATTTTTTTTTTTGAGACGGAGTCTCACTCTGTTGCCCAGGCTGGAGTGCAGTGGCGTGATCTTGGCTCACCACAACCTCCGCCTCCTGGGTTCAAGCATTCTCCTGCCTCAGCCTCCTGAGTAGCTGAGACTACAGGCACACACCACCATGCCTGGCTAATTTTTGTATTTTTAGCAGAGACAGGGTTTCACTATGTTGGCCAGGCTAGTCTCAAACTCCTGACCTCATGATCTGCCCACCTTGGCCTCCCAAAGTGCTGGGATTAGAGGCATGAGCCATTGCGCCCAGCCTTTTGTATTTTTAATAGAGACGGGGTTTCACCATGTTGGCCAGGCTGGTCTTGAACTGGTGATCCACCCACCTTGGCCTCCTAAAGTGCTGGGACTACAGGCGTGAGCTACCACACCCGGCCTCATTAATTTTTAAATAGGGATTGAAATTAGATGAACTCTCTCCTTCCACTAGTAAAATTCTACACTATCATGATATCAAATTAGATTTTTAAAGGATACACAGAGAAGACAGAAGGTTGAAAAAAAAAAAATCTATTGATAAGACTCAAAAATCATACTTAAATAGTGATGAGGCTCGTGAAAAATGCTAAAAACCATTTTTTTAAAGTGTGTGTGTGTGTGTGTGTTTTTTTTGGGGGGGAGAAAGAGTCTTGCTCTATCCCCCAGACTGGAGTGCAGTGGCTCACTGCAACCTCCACCCCCTGGGTTCAAGCGATTTCCATGCCTCAGCCTTCTGAGTAGCTGGGATTACAGGTGCCTGCCACCATGCCCAACTAATTTTTGTATTTTTAGTAGAGATGGGGTTTCACCATGTTGGTCAGGCTGGTCTCAAACACCCAAACTCAGGTGATCCACCTGCCTCAGCCTCCCAAAGTGCTGGGATTACAGGCGTGAGCCACCACGCCTGGACTAAAGTGTTTCTTAAAGTAAGAAAAAAGTCAAGAAAGATAAGGCTTAAAGTTGAGAAAATTCAGTCAACTTTTGAGTTCTTACCAGGTCAAATTCTGGGAAAGACAAAATACAGTTCCTATTTAGAAGAAACTCATAATTTAATAGGACACATGACCTATAGCAAAATGTAATCAGTTAATCTCATGTTAACAGATGGCAGGACTACTCCCCTCTCTTATTTACCTTGTCTTTGAAAGAAACATGGGTCTTTTAACTGTAAAGGTGGATCAAACACAGAAAAAAGGAGTTGAAGATAGGTGAATGAGCCAAGTATGAAATCACTTCTCTGGCCAGGTGTGGTGGCTCACGCCTGTAATCTCAACAATTTGGGAGGCCGAGGCCGGTGGATCACTTGAGTTCAGGAGTTCAAGACCAGTCTGGCCAATATGGTAAAACCCCATCTCCACTAAAAATACAAAAATTAGCTGGGTGTGGTAGTGGGTGCCTGTAATGCCAGCTACTCGGGAGGCTGAGGCAGGAGAATCCTTTGAACCCAGGAGGAAGAGGTTGCAGTGAGCCGAGATTGTGCCACTGCACTCCAGCCTGGGCAACACAGCAAGACTCTGAAAAAAAAATAAAAATTAAAAAAGAGAAATTACATCTCCAAATACAGATGAGTCACAATTTCTAATGCTTATGCCACTACCAAATCCTAACAGAATCATTGTCCAACATCTTTTAGAAATGCTGGAGAACACGAGATGAGGCAGAAAACTGGAGATGGAGATGGGCAAATGCTGTAACTTTCAAAAAGAAAAAAGGAGTGAAGCCTGAACACCAGAAGCCAGTAAATTAGGCATTGATCCCTGACAATATTCTACAGTTAACTGTCAGACTGCCAAACATTTAGACAAGAAGTCCGTTGTTACCACTAGGACTTTCATGGATTAACCAAGAATAACTTCTCCCAAATAAATTGAATTATTTATGACTAAAGGAAGGCACATGACAAAGACTCTATAGCTATTTTTTAGATTTAATATGGTAAAACAGGCACCAAATGATAGGATCAGGGGAGCTGGGTGACAATGATCATAGAGTAATAATAGGTAAACACCTTTGAACAAGTCATCAAGTCTCAAAATTCAAAATAATTTTCTAACAATTAGGACTGGCAAAAATGAAACTGGCTACCTTAATATTGAGTTTCCCATCCTTGGAAGAGGTTAAACTGAAGCTGGTAACTACTTAGCTGGGATACTACAGAACAGATACACAGTACCATACTGTACCATTTTACATAAGGGACTTGAGCACCTTGGATTTTGATATCCATGGGAGTCTTGGAACCAATCTCCCGCAGATATGGAGGGCCAAGTGTATACCTAACAGGAGTTGGATTAAATGGCCTCTAAGGTTCCTTTTATTCTTAAGAGTGTCCTGTTTATTTCCCTACCTGGTTGCAATGTTAAACTTGTCTCAGTGGGTATTAAAGAAGGTAATCTTACCCTTGAGCCACCCTAGTCTGGCCTGGCAGTTGGCAGTATTATCCCAGGTTGTTTTGCACCATGTATCACTGACCTACTGCAGTTACAATTATAACAGTCACAGAGACCAATCCTGTAGAGGAAAAGTGCTTTCTCTTTAAATGTGAGAGTAAAAAGAGGTATTTAACTCTAATTGCATAAGGTATCACATTTAGAAATATGCAATTTCAAAAGTAAAACATATGCTCCAGCAAATGCACTCCTACAAAGTGTTGTTGAGTCAATTACTGGCTCTAGAGCAGCAAGAATTAGAATTTAAATCATGGTTTTTTCTTACCAAAAAAAAAAAAAAAAGCACAACCTTATTATATGGTATACCTTTAATATAGCATTAGCTTGTGTTTGTACAACACTTTTTGACTTTGCTAAAACATTTTACATCATATAAAGCACTATCCCCATTTTGCAGATGAGCAGGGTTCAAGGAAATTAAATGAGAGCCAGTATTCATGACATTATATAAAGTTAACTTTTCACAAGTTCCCCTTTCAGGACTGTCAACTCTGAGGTTTCACATAAGTGATTCAATAAACGTTGAAGGAAAAAAATTATGTATCCAAGATCTCATGACTAGTAGTAGGTGACAAAACCACACAAAACTAGTAACTGGAAGGAATCTTAAAGATTGTTTAGTGAGGCTGGGTATGGTGGCTCATGCCTATAATCCTAGCACTTTGGGAGGACAGGGCGGGTGGATCACTTGAGGTCAGGAGTTTGAGACCAGCCTGGCCAACGTGGTGAAATCTTGTCTCTACTTAAAAAAAACAAAAACAAAAACAAAAACAAGCCGGTCATGGTGGCTCACACCTGCAATCCCAGCACTTTGGGAGGCTGAGGCAGGTGGATCGCCTGAGGTCAGGAGTTCAAGACCAGCCTGGCCAACACGGCAAAACCCCATCTCTACTAAAAATACAAAAAGTTAGCTGGGCGTGGTGGCAGGAGCCTGTAATCCCAGCTACTTGGGAGACTGAGGCAGGAGAATTGTCTGAACCCGGGAGGCGGAGGTGCAGTGAGCCGAGATTGCGCCATTGTACTCCAGCCTAGGCAACAAGAGCGAAACTCCATCTCAAAAAACAAAAAACAAAAAACAAAAATTAGTCAGGCATGGTGGCGGGTGCGTGTTATCCCAGCTACTGGGAGGCTGAGGCAAGATAATTGCTTGAACCTGGAAAACAGATTGTCTAATAAGTTCTATTAGTAAATCTACAGCTCTTCCTCCTCATGTTGGTAAGAGGTTTTATTTGTAGAAGGTATATATGATAAAATTCAACCAGATTTAGGTTGATTTTTTTCCCCCCGGAATATATAAGTACACTGAGGAAAATACAAATATTTAAATTGTTTTACTTGCCTAAATGAGGCAAGTAAATTAAAATTAGTGTGGCAAGTAAAGTAAAAATTAGTGTGTGTTCTGGGTATTTTTCTTCCATGTATTTCAATCATGTAAGTAAATGCATATATCACTTAATGAGCAGTTTTTAATATTGATGATGTCCATTTTATCAGTGTGTATGTGTTTTTTTTTTTTGGAGATGGAGTTTCACTCTTTTGCCCAGGGTGGAGTAAAGTGGCGTGATCTTGGCTCACTGCAACCTCTGGCCCCCAGGTTCAAGCGATTCTCCTGCCTTAGCCTCCCAAGTAGCTGGGATTACAGTAGAGACGGGGTTTCGCCATGTTGGCCAGGCTGGTCTTGAACCCCTGACCTCAGGTGATCCACCCACTTCAGTCTCCCAAAGTGCTAGGATTATAGGCATGAGCCACAGCGCCCAGCCTTACTTTAAGGCAGGGCCTCACTCTGTTGCCCAGGCTGGAGTGCAGTGGCATGATCATGGCTCACTGCAACCTCCACCTCCTGGGCTCAAGCGATCCTCCCACCTCAGCCTCCTAAGTAGCTGGGACTACAGGCATGTACCACCACACCCTGCTAATTTGCATATTTTTTTTAGAGATGGGGTTTCATCATGTTGCCCAGGCTGGTCTCGAATTCCTGCGCTCAAGCAATCCTCCCTCTATGCCTTGCAAAATGCTGGCATTACAGGCGTGAACCACTGTGCACGGCCAATGTGTTTTTGTCAGTGGTTACTGCTTTTCATGTTCTATCCAAGAAATCTTTGCCTATCTCAAGGTTTTGAAGATATTTTCCTATTTTTTCTGGAAGTTTTATAGATTTAGTGCTTATATTTAGGTCTATGATCTATCTCAAATTTTATAAATAGTATGAGGTAAAGGTCAAGTTTCATCATTTTTCATATAGATATGCAGCTGGTAGAACAGCACCATTTGTTGAAAAGACTTTCCATTCTCAATTATGTTGATGCTCTTGTCAAAAATAAAATCAACTGACTGGCCAAGTACAGTGGCTCATGCCCTCATGCCTGTAATCCCAGCAATTTGGGAGGCCGAGGTGGGCGGATCACCTGAGGTCATGAGTTTGAGACCAGCCTGACCAACATGGAGAAACCCCATTTCTACTGAAAATACAAAAATTAGCCGGGCGTGGTGGCATACACCTGTAATCTCAGCTACTCAGGAGGCTGAGGCAAGAGAATCGCTTGAACCTGGGAGGCAGAGGTTGCAGTGAGCTGAGATCGCACCACTGCACTCCAGCCTGGGCGAGAGTGAGACCCCATCTCAGAAAAAAATAAAAAAAATTAAAAAAATAAAAAAGGCCAGGTGCAGTGGCACATGCCTGTAATCCTAGCACTTTGGGAAGCTGAGGTGGGAGGATCATTTGAGCTCAGGAGTTCGAGACTAATCTGGGCAACATAGTGAGACTCTTTCTCTACGAAAAAATTTAAAAATTAGCTGGGCATTGGTGGCATATGCCTGTAATCCCAGCTACTTGGGAGGCTCAGGCATGAGAATTGCTTGAACCCAGGAGGAGGAGGTTGCAGTGAGCCAAGATCACGCCAGTGCACTCCAGCCTGGGCAACAGAGCAAGACTGTATTAAACAAACAAACAAACAAGCCGGGTGCGTTGGCTCACGTCTATAATCCCAGCACTTTGGGAGGCCAAGGCAGGCAGATCACCAGGTCAAGAGATCAAGACCATCCTGGCCAACATGGTGAAACCCTGTCTCTACTAAAAATACAAAAATTGGCTGGGCATGGTGGTACGCACCTGTAGTTACAGCTACCAGGGAGGCTAAGGCAGGAGAATTGCTTGATCCCAGGATGCAGAGGTTGCAGTGAGCCGAGACTGTGCCACTGCACTCCAGCCTGGCGACACAGCGAGACTCCATCTAAAAAAACAAAGAAAAAAGAAAAAAGGCCCGGAACGGTGGCTCATGCCTGTAATCCCAGCACTTTAGGAGGCTGAGGTGGGCGGATCACCTGAGGTCAGGAGTTTGAGACCAGCCTGGTCAACATGGTGAAATCCCGTCTCTACTAAAATAAATTAGCCAGGTGTGGTGGCGGGTGTCTGTAATCCCAGCTACTTAGGAGGCTGAGGCAGGAGAATTGCTTGAACCTGGGAGGCGGGATTGCAGTAAGCCGATATCGCACCATTGCACTCCAGCCTGGGTGATAAGAGTGAAACTCTATCTCAAAAAAAAAAAAAAAAAATTAAACAGGTATAGTGGCTTGCACCCATAGTCCCAGCTACTCAGGAAGCTGATGCAGGAAGATCACTTAAGCCCAAGAGGTCAAGGCTGCAGTGAGCTATGATCCCGCCACTAGAGTCCAGCCTTGGTGACAATGCAAGACCCTGTCTCTAAATAAATAAATCAAAAGAAGAAAAACAGCCTACCAGGATTTGGGTTATGATTACATTGAGTCTATGAATCAGATTGGAGAGAACTAACATATTAATAATATCAAGTCTCCTAATGTATGAATATAGTATGCTTCTTCATTTATTTAAGTCTTTTTTCATTTTTCTTGGCTACTGTTTGCTCTCTTCTACTGTTTTTAGTTTTTTATGTAGAAGTCTTGCTTATCTTTGGTTAAACTCATTCCTAGTAATATTATGCTTTTGTTGCTATTGTAAATAGTTCTTTTAATTTTCTATTTTTTGTTGCTATATATAGATATGCAATTGATTTTTGTATATTGACCTTGCAACCTGTGACTGTGCTGAATTCACTTATTAGTTCTAGATTTTTGCAGGCGAAAGTAGATTCCTTAGGATTTCCTACATACGCAACCCTGTGTATCAGTGTATATATCACTTTAAACCATTTAAATTATGTGAACTATATCTCGCCATCCCCCACTAGACTATGTCAGGCATGAATAACTTAACATATTAGCGTATACAAATATTTAATCTACAACTTTATCTGGCCGGGTGCGGTGGCTCAAGCCTGTAATCCCAGCACTTTGGGAGGCCGAGACGGGCGGATCACGAGGTCAGGAGATCGAGACCATCCTGGCTGACACGGTGAAATCCTGTCTCTACTAAAAAATACAAAAAAACTAGCCAGGCGAGGTGGCGGGCGCCTGTAGTCCCAGCTACTCGGGAGGCTGAGGCAGGAGAATGGCGTGAACCCGGGAGGCGGAGCTTGCAGTGAGCTGAGATCCGGCCACTGCACTCCAGCCTGGGCGGCAGAGCGAGACTCCGTCTCAAAAAAACAAAAAAAAAACAAAAAAACCACAACTTTATCTGTTGTTCATTGAATGGAAAACGAAAGATTTCTTCATTTTTCAATTCCTCAGTAAATTATCTAGAGTTGAAAAAGAGCATTTGCTGTTAAAGGCAGAATGATCAACTAACTAATCTCTAGTGAATTCACAGCTGTTGGTAACTTCTAGTTTTTTAGTATGATTTTCTGTATCATAATCAATTTTTGAGTAATTAAGGATTAGGCAATGAATGGGGACTTAACATATTGGCAAGAAACTGCATAGGAAACATTGTAACCTACTGGGTACCTCAAACCGGAAATTTAATTTCTAAATAATTTCACATTATTTTCATTGAAAAAGATTTCTAAATTTTGACCCTTAATACATTTTTTAAACCTCAAAACCATGGTATCTTATTCCAATTTAAAAATTCTAGGCTCAGTAAGAAAAAGAAAAGAAAATTATAGGCTGCGCATGTGGCTCACGGCTGTAATCCCAGCACTTTGGGGGGCTAAACTGGATTGCTTGAGGCCAGGAGTTTGAGATCCACCTGGGCAATACAGTGAGACCCTATCTCTATAAAAAATTGTTCTTGAAGCTAATTATTTGTACTCACCCAAACACTGTATCATAATATAAAAAATCACTAAAACTTTTTAAAATAGAGATGGGGTCTTACCATGCTACTCAGGCTGGTCTTAAACTCCTAGGCTTAAGTGATCCTCCTGCCTTGGCTTCCCCAAAAAATAGAATATTTAGCTGAATCCTAGCATGAGGTCAGGTAAAATCTGGCTAATAGTATTTCCTAGAAGAAAATCACCCGACTCCACCAACCACCTAGGAGTCACAATAGATAGGCCAAGCCCACCTGAACATTAGAGGACATTAATTATTGTTCTCAACCTAAACAGTATGGTGCAAGTCATATATATGCAATTATAGCTAATGAATCTTTGATAATATGTCTGGAAAAGTTAAAACAATGGTAACTAGGAAAAGACTCTGACAGTACAGTTCTGTCAAAAGGATTTTTTTTTTTTTTGAGACGGAGTTTCCCTCTTGTCTCCTAGGCTGGAGTGCAATGGCATGATATTGGCTCACAGCAACCTCCACTTCCCGGGTACAAGCGGTTCTCCTGCCACAGCCTCCTGAGTAGCTGGGATTACAGACGCATGCCACCACACCTGGGTAATTTTGTATTTTTAGTAGAGACGGAATTTCTCCATGTTGGTCAGGCTGGTCTTGAACTCCCGACCTCAGGTGATCCGCCCACCCTGGCCACCCAAAGTGCTGGGATTACAGGTGGGAGCCACCATGCCAAGCCCCAAAAGATTTTTTCTTCAAAAAGTTCTATCACATTGTTGATCTTATTCATAAAACAACTGTTCCACCGGGCGTGGTGGCTCAAGCCTGTAATCCCAGCACTTTGGGAGGCCGAGACAGGCGGATCACAAGGTCAGGAGATCGAGACCATCCTGGCTAACACGGTGAAACCCCGTCTCTACTAAAAAATACAAAAAACTAGCCAGGCGAGGTGGCGGGCGCCTGTAGTCCCCAGCTACTCGGGAGGCTGAGGCAGGAGAATGGCATGAAGCCGGGAGGCGGAGCTTGCAGTGAGCTGAGATCCGGCCACTGCACTCCAGCCTGGGCGGCAGAGTGAGACTCCGTCTCAAAAAAAAAAAAAAAAAAAAAAAAAAAAACCTGTTCCAAAAAACTTAATTACTTTTTTTTTTTTTTGGATACGGAGTCTCGCCCTGTCAGGCGCCGCCACCACTCCTGGATTATTTTGTTTTTGTGTTTTTAGTAGAGTCGGGGTTTCACCGTGTTAGACAGGATGGTCTGGATCTCCTGACCTCGTGATCTGCCCGCCTCGGCCTCCCAAAGTGCTGGGGTTACAGGCGTGAGCCACTGCGCCAGGCCAAAACTTATTTACTTAATCACCAAATTGCCAGTAGGATTTCAAAAATACTTCCCCAACAGAGGAGAAAAATTAAAAATGTAAAACGTATCATTCAATTATATTCCATCATTTGACTTTAGAAAACATATATGAAATTCAGTTTTAAGGGAGGAATATCATGTGGTGGCTCACAGGCACTTTAGGGACTACTTTCCTCTAGCAAGAATATCTCTGCTGCTATAAGAGTTTGGACTTTTGATTTCCTGGTTAACCACTGGTCAATCAGGGGGATTCTGAGATTGTAATCTTTACTGTGGCTTAAGTAAAAGAGGGTGTCTTCACTTGCTTATATGAGCCAGATAGGTGGGCTGATACTTTGGGAGTTTGAGTTAGAATAAAGTCAGGTTAAGACAGGTTATTATTCTATTTTACTTATGATAATAAAATTATATTTGTTTTTTAAAATGTCCTCATCTTTTGTAAATATTGCCTCAAAATAATCTAGGGTGGAAGGAGGATGACTGAAGAGGGATGGATAAAAAAGACTGGCCATGTATCAGTGGTTGAAGCTTGGTGTTGCTTCATTATACTATTCTCTACTTTTATAATCATGCTTGATAAAATGTTTAAAAGCATTTTATTCAAAATTTCAAATTTTTTCAGATTCTAATCACTATTGAAACTTTAGTTTATAAATAAAATCTGTATGGTGACTCACCGGACATTTTCTGGTCTGAGTTTATCGAGAACCATCTCTATTAAGTCAGGTCTAAATTCTTCCAGTAAATATTCCGCTGTGAGTACTTCTTCTAGGGGATAATACTTTTAAAAAGGAAAATATATATAAATACATATAGCTACTACATAGTTTATTAAAGCAGATATGTAACACATTAAATTCATTACTGTACACCCTTTCTCCCTTCAATTAAATTTTACTCCATTGGAAAAATTTTCTGTGGCCCTAAATCGTTTTCTCTTTCCTACCACATTGTTAAGCAGTTTCATATTGTTTGATGATTCTGCCAAATATACTGTTAATCTCCAAACATACTTCCATTAGAGAGAGCAAAATCACATTTCTTTCATGGAAAACCATGAATATTTCTGGTCAAAAATTGAGTACTTGTTAATGAAGAAAATTCGGTAATAAAATGCTGACACCTACAGCATTTTTTAATATAAAGTATACACATTTTTATGAACAGAATTTCCTAAATTTCTATGAAACATACTAGACAAACATTTGGGAAACTGTTGTGGGAAAAAAATGGCTTATATTTTTGACCAGTGTAGAAAAACAATGCAGAAGATGCTTTTTGGTAAGAGCAACTTCCAGTATTGGTAAGAGCAGCTTCCACACTGACTGATTCATTCATCCAATAAATATTTAATGAACATCTACTCTGTGCCAGGCACTGTTCCACACACTATGGATAAAACAGTAGGTAAGACACATGAAATCCTTTGTCCTCCAAGAAGTGCACAGACATTGTAATTGGGAGGGAGGCAGACAATAAACAAATATTGTAATTTTAGTGAGAGGTGCTATGAAAACAATAAAAAGGGGGAGGGGCATTATTTTAGATTGGGAGGTCAGAGAAGGTCTGAGGAGAAGAAATCTGAGGGGAGACTCAAATGATAAGAATCTAGCCAGGCAAAGATCAGATAGAAAAGTGTTTCATGTAGAGAAAATAGCAATGGGGGAGGAATAAACTTAATGTCTGAAAATTAGAGAGCCAGTACAGTTGGAGTGGAATGCAAATGGGAGAGATGGGCTGGACAGTGGTATAGAAGATGGCCAGATAGGCTGGGGCCACATCACTTTGTAGGCCAAGGAACATTTTGCATTTTATGCCAACTCTGTTGGGAAACCACTGAAGGAATTTAAACAGAGGAGTGAAACATTCAGATTTTAGTTTTCAAAAGATCACGAGGCTGGAAAAATAAACTACAATGGGGACCAAGAGGAAAATAGGGATCCCAGGTAAAAGACTATCATGGTAGCCCAAGCAAGAAATCATGATAGCTCAGACTAGGATGGTAGCAATGGAAATTAAAAAAAAGTAAACAATAGCTTTCACGTAAGTAGCACTTGACATGCTGCAGAACTGAAATATATTTAAAGTCAATAAGCAAAATGCATATTTAACAAAAATATTACAGAAAATAAATTTCAGGATGAAAATTAAGATTTTAAACATATCCTGACATCAACATTTGCCCTGTTGCTACAAAGTTTAAAGTTTTATACCTCAGCTTCAATAATTCACTTATTACTGAAAATAATATATACAAGATTGCTGAAATACTCTACACAGCAATGTATACAGTAAAATAACAAACTTACATGCAATATTCCTGCAATCTTAGATGTATAGCCCCGTGGCCTCTCTTTGTCTTTAAACCTAAAAGCAACAGCATTCAAGTCCTAAAATAGAAAATTAATCCAATTAGATATGTCCACCCTTATTAAGAAACATTTTTTTTTAAGTGTTTGGCTTGCACTATAAGCTTGCTACTCCATAAATACTCCATAAATACTTTATCACACTTTCTGAAAAAATGGCTATGCTTGATTTAGAAATGTATAGAGTATTTAAAAAATTTCTTAATGTGTATAAAATTTAATCCATCAACCTAGGCTTAAAACCAAAAACAAAATAGGTAAACAATTTTCAGTGAAAATAACAAATACAGGATATGGCTCTATAGCCTAAGTTGTTGAAACTAGTAGCCAAAGAATTTAGAAAAACTGTGTGAAAGAACCTTGTGAGATCCAACAATTCCACCATAGATGATTTTGGTGACTCATTCAGAGAACAGCACCCAGATTAGGAGTTACTGTCATAATTTTTGGAAGCAGAAATTATATCCTTAAACTTTTATCTAGTTAAAAAGGATGTTTCTCATACTAAAATACATTTGAGAATCTCGATAGGCTTTAAAGCACATATTTTTAAAAACCCATTTTAAAAAGGCTTTTAAAAATTTGAAAGACAAACACCATTTGTTTTATGCAAAAAAAAAAAAAAAAAAAAAAAAGCCGGGCTCTTCCCATACATACAATAATAAAATCACTTTTAATAACACAATCATACATAAACAATTCATTACTTCTTCGAGAATTTGCTACAGATTTAAAGATCTGAAAATGACAGAGCTCATGCAGCTTTAGGCAGGGAGTAACATAATCCCTGACAGATTCTAGCTCAAGAAACTGCTGATTTTCTTCTGAGCGATGGAAAAGCATTTGATTTCTTCTCTTTTCCATCCTAAAAAGGGCTACATGATGCCTTTCCCCTTAGTTGTGCCCCAAGTAGCAAATCAGACTAGTACAACTAAGCCTTAACTAATACTATTATACATTGCAAAATTTTAGAGTTCAATTAGGAAAAAAACTTTAAAAGTTTAACTGGGCCTTAAATTTAAATTAATTCACATGTATTTGTTCTTGAAAAATAGATTCCTTAAGAAAAGTTTTGGTGAAACAAAAGTACCTTGCACTCTTGGAAAACCCATTCTTGAGGTCCTTCTGCACGTAACTTCTGAATGTATTGAAACATGTGCAAAATTATATCTTCAACATGTACTGGAAAAAAGGGGCACACTTAAAAACCATTCAGTCCTTGAATCCTTCAAAGCAGTGAGCTCACTCCTAAGGTAAAGTCAGGTAAGTGGAAGATGGTCCCTCTTAGAAAATGCAGTCCTCACCTCCCTGAGACTGGTTTTAGGTGTCCCACACACATGGCCCTCTGGGCTCAGGGATATGTGACAGAAAGGGTGTTGGGGCAGTAAGTGAGCAAATAAAAAGCCAAGTCCACATTTAACAAGTGCAACATAATGATCAGTTGTTAAGGGGGGAAGAATCATCCATGAAACAAAGGCCAAGTTACATATGAAAAATACAATGGATAAGTTGTATGAATTAAAGTGTTATAGCTTTCAACATAAAACAGATCCACAGCAAGAAGAAGTTAAAAAACATCATAGAAAGTAAAATTTTCATTCAAAAGTAAAAAGGTGAATCAATACTTACATAATCCTTCCTCGGTCAAGTCCACATTAATGATAAAAAACATAAAACCTCGGGCTCCTTCCTTCTGCCCACCAACAAGAGTATTAACCCAGCCTGCAACATTCAAAGGAAATCAACATGATTGATTGCATATGTGGCTTCCTTGAAGCTAAGAAAAATTTTTAAAATTCATATTGTATGTTCCTAAGACATGAGAATGAACCTCTTGCAAAAAAGATGGAGGAAAAAAAATCAGTTCAGAAAAGCAGTTTCAGATGGTGCAGAAGTGGGGGCTTTCCTGAAGATTCCTCACATCAATTCCCAGTCAAGAGTAGACTACTGGCTGGGCGCGGTGGCTCATGCCTGTAATCCCAGCACTTTGGGAGGCCAAGCTTGAGACCAGGAGTTTGAGACTAGCCTGGGCAAAATGGTGAAACCCCATCTCTAGCTAAAAAAGAAAAAAAAAAAAAAAAAAAAGACAACAGCATGCCAACAACCACCATCTCACTCACTAACCCAAAATGGTCACATCTAAGAATGTTCATTCACAGGACAATATTCAGGAGAAAATGAGAGCCAGAGTGAAAAGATGTGGTGGACACTCAGAAGCTGCTGCCCAGGAGACTTACCCTTTGATTTAAGTTCTGATAACAGACTTCCAGGACCTTCATGCCCAATGAGATGACCAAGATAATGACCAGGATTTGATTTGTAATATTTCTGAAGGTCAGGTATGGGAAATGTCACATAGAGATTCCTAATATCTTTAATGGGAACTATTTTGTAAAGTTGCTGGAGAAAACAAATCACAGAGATTAGCTATATACAACTCCTACTGAAGAAAATATTTCTAAACTATGAAGAATGATTTTCATGGAAGAATACCAAATTTAAGACCAATCAATTGCCACAGAAAATGATACACTGACCACAAATAAATGACTCAGCACTCTCCTAGTGGAATTTCATTACAGTCGGTATATAGTCCATGTTTGACCCCCTGAACCATGCAGCTAAATATTAATGGTTTTGAATGCTTATCTTCAGGTACAGGGTAACAGCTTCAACAGTTATTAAGACTACAGCTACCAAAACTACTTTTAGCATGTAAAGACCAGAACATATTGATATGTTTTTGGTGATTCATGATCCTAACAAATGTGAGATTGATTTTATTACCCTGACAAATATTTAAAACCACATGGGGGCTGGGTGCGGTGGCTCACACCTATAATCCCTGCACTTTGGGAGGCCAAGGGAGACAGATCACCTGAGGTCAGGAGTTCGACCTCAGCCTGGCCAACATGGTGAAACCCCATCTCTATTAAAAATACAAAAATTAGCCGGGCATGGTGGCATGCACCTATAGTTCCAGCTACTCAGGGGGCTGAGGCAGAAGAATTGCTTGAACCTGGGAAGCAGAGGTTGCAGGGAGCCAAGATTGTACCGCTGCACTCCAGCCTGGGCAACAGAGCGTAACTCCTTGTCAAAAAAAACAAAAACAGAAACAAACAAACAAAAAAACTACATAGGGGCTGGGTGCAGTAGCTCACGCCTGTAATTCCAGCATTTTGGGAGGCTGAGACAGGTGGGTCACTTGAGATCAGGAGTTCAAGATCAGTCAAGGCAACACGGTGAAACCCTGTCTCTATTAAAAATGCAAAAATTAGCCAGGTGTGGCAGTGTGTGCTTGTAGTCCCAACTACTCAGAAGGCTGAGGTGGGAGGATCAACTGAGCCAGGGAGGTTAAGGCTTCAGTGAGCCATGATCGCACCACTGCACTCCAGCCTGGGTAACAATGCAAAACTCTGTTTCAAAAAAAAAAAAAAAACATAAATAATGAAATCTCCAAAAATTTTCACCTGGTCTATGGTAAACTAGGTATATATTATGTCCACAAATTAAGAACACAAAATACCAAAATTTATGCACTTACTTTAAGATGTTCTTCTTGGAAAGGGTGTTCAGGAAATTCTGGCAGTGGGACACTTTTGTTCTCTACTTCAGAAAATAACTTTACCACCAGATTAGTCAAGTCATCTAAAGATTCTACAAGAAAACAGACAAGGAAAACAGAACTTAAGCGAATCGTAACATACAACAGGCAGAGCTTAAAATCTTAGGATCTCCTGAAAAGTCTCAGTACCGCTGAAAGGAAAATGTGAAAATGATTACACCTCACACCTATCTCTATTTTAAAAAATTATTCACAAATATTATTCACAATATTATTTCACAAGTATAATAAAATTTAAACAAATATTAGAAACAATAATTAATTGCATTTGGAAAAATGACTATGATTATCAACAGGCATATATACTGAACTACTAGCAGAGTATAACATTCACCTTATACATAGATAGAGAATTGCCTTCTATGATATAAAATTATCTTTTGTGCCTTTAAATGTGAGCATTTGCATTTTATTTATAAAATATGCCTATTTTTACTTCAATTTTTTGACATGTATGAAGGACTCCAAAATGCACGTTATATATGTGTGTGTATATGTATGTGATATTAGCAAAATTCTACTTTTGGAAGTATAACAAGAAATGAGTTAGGTCTTTGAGAAGAGGGCACAGCAGTCATAGGATGGAATAAAGAACAGCTTGCTTTTTATTTTACACCTTTCTGTGTGGAATTAAATTTTTTCCATTTGTACAAATTACTATTATCCTAAAAAGAAAGGAGTATTTAAAAAACCTATCTTTTTTTTTTTTTTTTTTTGAGGCAAGGTCTTGCTCTGTTGCACAGGCTGCAGTGCAGTGGCACGATGCCAGCTAACTGCAACCTCCGCCTCCCAGGTTCAAGTGATTCTCGTGCCTCAGCCTCCCCAGTAGCTGGGATTACAGGCATGCGCCACCATGCCCTGCTAGTTTTTTGTATTTTTAATAGAGACAGGGTTTCATCATGTTGCCCAGGCTGGTCTCAAACTCCTGAGCTCAAGTGATCTGGCAACCTCAGCCTCCTGAAGTGCTGGAATTACAGATGTGAGCCACCATGTCCGGCCAAAACCTATCTTTTTATAAACAAGATAACCTCTCATCTTGATTCTGTCTCCTCAAAAACAGGTTATTTATAAATGGTATAAACATTCATAACCTGTTACTATCAGTAAGCATTTGAATCAAATAAGAATCTTGCCTTGATATTCTATGACCCATTTGGAACTTTTCCATGAATTCTCGGGAGTACTAAATGACTATTTGAGAGCTGCCTTTATATGGTGTAAAATTCTCTTTTGTGCCTTTAAGTGTAGGCATTTGCATTTTATTTATAAAATACACCTACTTTTGCCTCAATTTTTTGACATGTATGATGGACTCCAAAATGTCCAGAGCCAAATAAAAGGCAGACCAGTGGCTGCTTGTTATATGACAAGTGAATTTAGGAATGCAGAGGGAATATTGTAGCAAGAGATGTCAGAGAGATCTTTTTGCAGATGGGACATATGACTTGAAACAAGGTGAGCAGTCAATAAAGGTTTGTGGGCCTGCAGTGCTGGTGACAGCAACATCCTGAGCAAGGTTCTACCAGGTGAATCTTTCTTCTTGCATATTTCTACCCTAAAAGCATAAATTCACAGTGTCACTTTTTAAAGGTAAGGGAGCTAAACACTACAGCACAGTCTATCTACCCCACTAAATTGTGGGCTCCATAGAGATCAGGGAACTGAGTCCCACTCACCTTCATATCATCAAGGTTTGGAAACCTCAGTGTCTGCACTTGATGATTACCTATGTGGCAAGTGTTCAGACAGTTAGTGCTGCCACAGCTAGAGAAACAGCTCCAGGCAAGAACAGAAAAACTTCTTTGTACCCTTGTGACAGAGATCCTTCCACATGGTTACTCCTCCTCTCTCCTCCAGCCAAAAGAAGGAGTGGATTATTTTTTAATCCTCTAAGAGATCCAGTTTCCTCCTCATACCTCTGTACTGTAAAGACATCTCTCTCGGGTTCAGCACAGGAAGTCAGTCACAATGGGAGAGTGATGTGTATGGATCAGGGAACTGAGACACTTTATTTTTTAGATACTTATTCTGTCATTTCCACTAAACCAAGAACATTCTGAGGACAGGGCTCAGGTTTGATTCATCTATTGCCATTGTCACTTGCCCATTAAATGCTTACTGAAATCATGTGTTTAATCTCAAATACAACATAGATTTAAACAAACAAACAAACAAGCAAAAAAAACAGTTTAGGCACCTACCTATTCCCAGGACTGGGTTGTAAACAGCAAGTGATATTTTAACATTCTAAACCCACCTACCTGAAGCACGCACACAGCATTACAGAGTATGCTTTTTTTAATTGTCCTCTCTCCCTGAACCCATTTTACACCCTGGTTCTTGCTACCAACTTAAAAAAATAGTTTATTTTCTAACTATAAAAGTCACATTTGCCAACAGTAGAAAACTTAGAAACAAAAGCTAAATTATGGTAACAAAAGTTACCATAATTTCATGATTATAAAGATGCTAGAGTGGCTACTACCATTTATGGAGAATTTGCTATGTGCCATACACCATGCTAAACAGTTTTTATTATCTCAATTAAACCTCACAACAGGTACAAGGTACCACCCACCACTTCACAAATGTGAAAACTGAAGTTTGAAAAACTGAAGTAAGTTTGTTAGCTCACAGCCACACAGCTAAGCAAGCGGTATATTTGGAATGAAAAGCCAGGTTGTTGGACTGTGAAATGTGAGTTCTTAACTACTATACAACATTATCAAATTTCTAGTACATGCTTTTCCATTTTGTCTTTTACCTACACCATATATGGTATATTAGAGTTTTTAGTGTTTTGTTGTTGTTGTTTGTTTTTTGAGACAGAGTCTCACTCTGTTGCCCAAGCTGGAGTGCAGTGGCACAATCTTGGCTCACTGCAGCAGCCTCCACCTCCCAGGTTCAAGCGATTCTCCTGCTTTAGCCTCCCAAGTAACTGGGATTACGAGTGCCTGCCACCATGCCTGGTTAAGTTTTATATTTTTAGTAGAGATGGGGTTTCGCCATGTTGGCCAGACTGGTCTTAAACTCCTGACCACAAGTGATCCACCTGCCTCGGCCTTCCAAAGTGCTGGAAATACAGGTGTGGGCCACTGTGCCTGGCCCCTATTAGAGTTTTAAAAAATTTGGGGGGAGGGATATGTCTTAGAATTTTTAATAAATCCCCAAATGGGACCATATAGCACATGTTTTTGTAAACAGCTTTTGTTTTCTCTTTATTAAGAACATTAAAAAATATACAATATATTTTTATATATAATATACATGTATTAATTAAAAATGTTTTATATTTATATATGCATATATAAGAATATATATTCATATATATGAGAATATATTAACAATATCTTCCCATGATATTAAAATGCTGTCATAAAACTGTTTATTCATAAAACTGTTATACATTTACCTATGATGTGCCAAGCACGAAGCACAAGCCCAGGTACTAAGGATAAAGCAGTGAACAAAACAGTTTCTACTCTCAAGTAATTTACATTTTGGTAGGGTGGACAACAAAAACACACAAACATTTAATACCTGAAGTATTAATAAATACTATAAAGAAAAAGCAAGATGGAAAGCAGAATAAGAAATGCTATTTTTCTATAAGATATTCTATTTTACAATTATAAAATCAGTATTTAGCAAATTTCCTATTAACATTTAGATTGCTAAATTTTTACTAATATATACTATACTGACAGAAACATCCTTTTATATCTCCTATTTGAACTCTGATTATTTCCTGAGATTGCATTTTTAAAAGTAAAAATGCATATTTACTTTTAAGACTGATATTGTTAAACTGCCCTCCAGAAAGACTAAAGCAACTGATACCACCATTACCAATACAAAAAAGCAACACCATCTGCAGTGGGTATTACTTAAAAACAGCAGGAAACAATGTTAGTAGTTAATTTGCATTTTAAAAATCAAACCGTTGTTTACATTCCAAACAGTCTCCCAAGTTTACCATCATCTGTTTTTGTTTTTTTTTCCCCAGTTTTCTGAATTGTTATAAGGTCAAATCTGCCAATCTTTGTCCTTTTGGTGTGTGTGTGTGTTTTTTTTTTTTTTAACATGGGATCTCTCTCTGCCACCCAGGCTGGAGTGCAGTGGTGTGGTGATCACAGCCCACTGCAGCCTTTAACTCCTGGGCTCAAGGGATCTTCCTCCTTCAGCCTCCCTAGCAGCTAGGACTATAGGTGCAGACTACCACATCCCGCTAATGTAGAAAAAATTTTTTTTGGTAGAGACAGGATCTTACTATGGTGCTCAGGCTGGGCTTGCCTTGCTTTTATATGCTTAGAGCACCTATTACTGTAGTAATTTGTATTTTTTTCAGATCTCCACTTAAACTTCTTTGGGGAACACAATGATTTAAACATAAAAATCCCCACCTACCTATTCTCTAACAAGCAGATCACTTTCAAAGGACTCTGAGCAAATAAACACCTCTATCTTATATCCATCTTCTAATACTGTGAAAAAGCCAACATGAAAAACTTACATTATCCAACTCTATAAAAAATTGTAAGGGTTCTTACCTCGACCTAAAACACAAACAGCCATTAAGTTGGATGAATAGTAAGTAGAATGGAATTTCAGTAGCTCTTGTCTTACATCAATGCCTTCTTGGTTTGGTCTAGTCTCCAGAGTATATTTGTTACCTGGAAGGGAAGAACAAGGCATTTTTTAGAAAAAGCAAAATATGTGGACTTTTAAAGTTTTGTAATTATCACTGCTATTCCTTAAGATGAACTTTAAAAATAGAGTTCTAATACACATAATAACTCAAATTTATTTGAATGTTATGTGAATAAACAGGATAACAGTACAAACCAGCAACGTTTTAAACTATAGTCTACGGAATTAAAAGTGTCTTTTTTTTTTTTTTTGAGAGGAAGTCTTGCTTTGTGGCTCAGGCTGGAGTGCAGTGGCGCGATCTCGGCTCACTGCAAGCTCCGCCTCCTGGATTCTCGCCATACTCCTGCCTCAGCCTCCTGAGTAGCTGGGACTACAGGCACCCGCCACCACGCCCGGCTAAAGCAGAGACAGGTTTCACTGTGTTAGCCAGGATGATCTCAATCTCCTGACCTCCTGATCCGCCTGTCTCGGCCTCCCAAAGTGTTGGGATTACAGTTGTGAGCCACTGTGCCCAGCCTTTTTTTTTTTTTTTGAGACAGAATTTCGCCTTTGTTGCCCAGGCTGGAGTGCAATGGCGCGATCTCGGCTCACCCCCAACCTCCACCTCCCAGGTTCAAGTGATTCTCCTGCCTCAGCCTCTCTAGTAGCAAGGATTACAGGCATGCGCCACAACACCTGTCTAATTTTGTATTTTTAGTAGAGACGGGGTTTCTCCATGTTGGTCAGGCTGGTCTTGAACTCCCGACCTCAGGTGATCCGCCTGCCTCGGCCTCCCAAAGTGCTGAGATTGCAGGCCTGAGCCACCAAGCCCGGCCTAAAAGTGTCTTGTAAAAATTATACTTTTGGCCAGACTTGGTGGCTCAAGCCTGTAATCCCAGCACTTTGGGAGGCCGAGACGGGCGGATCACGAGGTCAGGAGATCAAGACCATCCTGGCTAACACGGTGAAACCCCGTCTCTACTAAAAAATACAAAAAACTAGCCGGGCGAGGTGGCAGGTGCCAGTAGTCCCAGCGACTCGGGAGGCTGAGGCAGGAGAATGGCGTAAACCCGGGAGGCGGAGCTTGCAGTGAGCTGAGATCGCGCCACTGCACTCCAGCCTGGGCGACAGAGCCAGACTCCGTCTCAAAAAAAAAAAAAAAAATTACACATTTGGCCTGGTGTGGTGGCTCACGCCTATAATCCAAGCACTTTGGGAGGCTGAGGCGGGTGGATCGCCTGAGGTCGGGAGTTCAAGACCAGCCTGACCAACATGGAGAAACCCCATCTCTAATAAAAATACAAAATTAGCCAGGTGTGGTGGTGCATGCCTGTAATCCCAGCTACTTGGGAGGTTGAGGCGGGATAATCACTTGAACCCGGGAGGCAGAAGTTGCAGTGAGCCGAGATCGCACGGAGCTGGGATCGCACCATTGCGCTCCAGCCTGGGCAACAAGAGGGAAACTCCGTCTCAAAAAAAAAAAAAAAAAATTATACTTCTTTGCTAGGCACAGTGGCTCACACCTGTAATCCCAGCACTTTGGGAGGCCAAGATGGGTGCATCACCTGAGGTCAGGAGTTCAAGACCAGCCTGGCCAACATGGTGAAACCCCCTATTAAAAATAAAAAAATCAGCCAGGCATGGTGGTGGGCACCTGTAGTCTCAGCTACTCGGGAGGCTGAGGGATGAGAATCACTTGAACCTGGGAGGCGGAGGTTGCAGTGAGCCAAAATCGCACCACTGTACTCCTGGGCAACAGAGTGAGACTGTCTCAATAAAATAGGTCTGTATCTGTATTTATATTTCCACTTCTTAAAATCCCTATGAGATAGCAGGTATTATGAGCGCTTAAAAGACAAAGTAAGATCCACATGGCCTCCATTCATGCTTATTTTAATTTTCAATTCTCTATGTACTCCATAATTAATTGAACAGAGTCACTGAGGGATTTTTTTGGAACTTGCCAAGTTACTTGTGGAAAGAAATTCACTATTTTGGGCCAAAGCATTAAATTTGTGATGTGAATTCTCATAGATGTGATCTAGACTGGTTTAAAAAAGGATACAATGCTATTTTTGTAACTCTCCAGCGATGTATGTAGTGAACCACTAACAGCTCTCATGAAATCTTAATAACTAATTCAAGTAGGGTAAAATATGTAAGTCAAAAACAAATAGTCAAATTCTCTAAATAATACCTTGCAAATTAGGGATTGGAAGATGAAATTCCAATGATAAGTGTCTCTCCAAAATGGCATCTTGACCGGAAATATCCTAAGATCCTGGCACAATAACTTTTATTATTGGTTCTACTTACACTACTAAGTGAGATCCTGTCTTTCTTCTGCAGAGATAAAACTATGGGAGAGTATGTTCTTGATGTGGTTTAATTTTTTTTTTTTTTCTTGTGTTGTTATAATATCTGATACAGGGGCACTGGGAAAGTCCCTTTCATGAAATTGGATGTCTACAGAAAGCCACCAGATGGCGCTCTCAAACTCAGTCTTCAGCTCAGTAGCGCTGCACAGCACTGAGTAAAGAAAGATTCATGTCCCAGAATGCTTAACAGATCCAGTGAAGAGAAAATGTGCAAGACACAGCCTAGCAAATAACCTTAATCTTAACTCATTAACCTTTTCCTAGTCACAAAGTAATCACACACTTTCATACTCCCTAGACGTAGCTTATCACCCAAGTTTCCAGGTTGTTCTTGTTTTTAAGACAGCACTCTGGGAGGCCGAGACGGGCGGATCACGAGGTCAGGAGATCCAGACCATCCTGGCTAACACGGTGAAACCCCATCTCTACTAAAAATACAAGAAAATTAGCCGGGCGAGGTGGCGGGCGCCTGTAGTCCCAGCTACTCGGAAGGCTGAGGCAGGAGAATGGCGTGAACCCAGGGGGCGGAGCTTGCAGTGAGCCGAGATCGCGCCACTGCACTCCAGCCTGGGGCACAGAGCAAGACTACGTCTCAGAAAAAAAAAAAAAAAAAAAAAGATAGGGTCTTACTCTGTTGCCCAGGCTAGACTGCAGTGGTATAATCACAGCTCACTACAGCCTCGACCTCCTGGGCTCAAGATCCTTCTACCTCAGCCTCCAAAGTAGCTGGGACCACAAGCATGTGCCATCACGTCCAGTTTTTTTTTAAATTTTTTTGGTAGAACCACGGTCTATGTTGCCCAAGTTGGTTCCAGGTTCTTAATTAGTCCTCTCAATTTCTCACTGAAGACGAGCTGAAGCTGGGCACAGTGAATCATGCCTGTAATCCTAGCGCTTTGGGAGGCCAAGGCAGGCGCATCACTTGAGGCCAGGAGTTCAAGACCAGCCTGGCAAATATGGTGGCATGCCTATCATCCCAGCTACTCAGGAGGCTGAGGCATGAGAATCACCTGAAACCAGGAGGCAGAGACTGCAGTGAGCCAAGATCGCACCACTGCACTCCAGCCTGGGTGACAGAGTCAGACTCCGTCTGATTGACTGATAGATAAATAAATAAATAATATAAATAAATAAACAAACAAATAAATAAGACCTAGTTCTGCTTTACTGCCCAAAGAGGTCCTGAGACATTCTCTCACTCTACCTGAGGGGTCCAGATGCTCTTAGATGCATACCCATAGTCCTAACTCCTTAGGGAAAAAAAAAAAAAGGCCTTTCGCTGGAGAATGTTTGAAGTTCTCTCATATCAAGGTGAAATTTGAGTATTGATGATGCCTTTCTTTTCTACTAAATGAAGATTCTAAAAGCCACAGTTTCAGAGGGAGTTTTGCTTAAGCTCCTTAGTGCTTTACACTGCCATCTAGGCTCACTGCAACCTCCACCTCCAAGGTTCAATTGATTCTCCTGGGGCCAGATATCTTCTGACTGCATAGCCTTGAACAAGTTACTTTACTTCTCTGTGGTTCAATCTCCTAAACTGACATTAGTGGGCTTACAGTACATAGTAAGAAAAATACACGTAAAAAAAGCGTAAGACTATTACTTAACAAAAATGTTAAAGTCTTATGACATCAACTGTTGTTTAGTATGCAGAGAATGAGAACTCAGACACTGCCTGAGGGAGTGCATCTTGGATCAACCGCTACAGGAAACATTCTAGTCAATTTGAAGATGTCCATATCCTACTACATAGTAATTCCACTCCTGGATATATGTATCCAGAGGAGTCTGTGTACAAGGAGATATGTACAAGAATTCCATAGCAACACTGTTTCATTAACAGGAAAATGGATAAATAGTGGTACATTCATTCAGTGAATTTTTTAAAGAGCAATAAAATACAAAAATTATCAGAGGAATACTCATCAATATGGACAACTCTTACAAAACAAAATGTTGAATGAAAAAATACAAGCAGCAGAGATTACATACAATAAAGTACTATTTCTATGAAACATAAAAACATATAAAACTATAAACACGGAAATGATAATCATTAAAGAATATAGTGGTTATCTCTCAGGAGCAGGGAGGAAAATGCAATTGAAGTGTACACCGGATGCTCAAAGTGCATTTGTAACATTCTTTCTTTAAGCAGTGTGACAGGGAATGATCTGGCAAATGTCTGTGTACCTACCTCTTTGTATGACAACTACATCATACATCTGTAAACATACTGAAGTATTTAACATAATACTTAATGAATAAACAACAGAAAATAAACAACAAACAGTAGCTACTGCTGTTACAATTTGAATTGTAGGAAGGACACTTGGCTTCTGAGTGGATCATTAAATAAAAAGATGTACTCACCAAGGAAAAAAATAGATTGTGGCTAGAAGCTGAGTAAACGGTCCAGATGACTGCCACCCAACAACTAAGAATCCATGTATGGAGAACAACGTGAATAAGACTGGGATAATAAATACCAGTTTAGTCTCTAGACACATACTGTCCTAATTATGGAGGATCAGGGTTGCTCACCTACTGGGACCCTTCCACTCTAGGCCTGCTAGGACAGAACACTGCCTTGGCATTTAGGAATTCAGGGATTCTAGTCCTGACTCCATCATGTGCTAATTAGAAACCCTGGAAAAGTCTCCAAATATCTCCAAGGGGTCATTTATTTCATCTGTAAAATAGGGATAATATGGATATTTGTCCAGTTGGCAAGAGCAAGGAAGGGCTCAATCCCTGACTCTCCTTCATTTCCTAGCCGTGAGACACAGGCAGGTTTCTTAACCTCTCTTACACCTCAGTTTTACTTATTCATAAATGGGAATAATAAGAGAACCAACCTCACAGGATTGCTGTGAGAATTAAAATATAAATAATCTGCCAGGCTCGGTGGCTGACGCCTGTAATCCCAACACTTCAGGAGGCTGAGGCAGGCGGATTATTGGAGGTCAGGAGTTTGAGACCAGCTTGGCCAATATGGCGAAACCCCGTCTCTACTAAAAATACAAAACTTAGCCAGGCATGGTGGCAGTCACCTGTAGTCCCAGCTACTCGGGGAGGCCAAGTCAGGAGAATCGCTTCAACCCGAGAGGTGGAGGCTGCAGTGAGCCGAAATCAAGCCATTGCACTCCAGTCTGGGCGACAGAGCAAGACTTCATCTCATAAATAAATAAATAATCCATGTTAAGGCTCAGCATAGCATCTATCAGACAATAATTACACAGTATTAACATGGGGTTTTGTGAAGCCTAAGAAATGTAATAATGGATGTGAAGAGGGGTTGGTAAATTGTAAAATCCAGTAAGTGCTACTTTATATTTTCATTTTAACAACTATTTTAAATTCTGTTTAGAATAAATAAAGCTTACAAACTCAGTACCAATGTATATGAATGCTGACTTCGAGGGAATAAAATTTATTTTCCTGGAAAATTCTGAAGTCAGCAATATATTTCTTATTCTGAGAAGGAATGAGTTTTAAGTTTTAGAAATGTCTTAGAAACCAGAGGTTGCTCCAATAGTATGTTCTCAGGGAGAGGTCAACTTTATAGTTATAAGCCATTTTAATTGTATACATTCTCTGAAAACCCAAGATCCTGAAAGTTAGGCTAACATACGTATTGCTAGTTACTTGGAATTATTATAAACTTTTTTTAAAGTCCTTTCTTCTTGCTATAGCAATCTTCTAAAAATCCTGGAAGTGAGAGACTAAAGCCTTTTAATATATGTGAATTTTCTCACAAAATTTAAAATGACAATTCCTCTGCAGCTAAGTATATGCAAGCACAAGATATGAGTTATAAGAGGGGATTTTAAGCAAAAAACCTCTTAAATGCCATCAGAAAACACTCCTACACTTGATTGGTCCAGCTCTTGTTTTCAGTAAATTTCTAGTTTTCTGTAGACACATATCCCAGTGAGGGTAAAAAAGATAGTAACAAAATCCATGGAAAAGCTTAGGGAACAATAAATGATTACATGGACTAAAATATACGACATGTTTTTATATCCATGCGTTTATGTGATACACTCAAAAAAACAAATTAGTCACCTTGAAGGATGCTGACGAACCAATTCATTAGTTTGAAAACTGGTCAATAAACGGAATGGAATAAAAGCATTTATCCTGCCTTTCCTACAGTAACTGTACCACTGACTAGCCAAATAGTAGAAAAAGAGATTTTACAGTAGTACTCAAGTTAACCAAAACAGATGGAATAATAGAATTAGCATTAGAAAAAACAAAATTAGGGAGGTGATGCACTGAGAATCAATGTTTGCAACATCATAAATAAATGACCAGACATTGTATGCCCAATGGAAAAATACATCACCACCTATGAAGGTGCCTTGTCAAAAAGTCAAAGATAAATTTGATCAAGTCTCTATATCCAACTGCCAATTTGTAGAAATACAGAAGACAGAGGAACTTGTTAAACTACATTGTTAGGGGTGCAGTAAAAAAAAAAAAATCTAGGCTATGAGAAGTTCGATAAAACAAACAACCTGATTATTCAATAAATAAATTCCAAGAGGGGAGTGAGGGGAAGGAGCAGAGGAAGAGATGAAGGATGAACTTATAAGCTAAAAAGAGACTTAAAAGACATATCAGACTGGTGTGGTGGCTCACTTTGGGTGGCTCACTTTGGGGTCCTAGCACCTTGGGTGGTCAAGGTGGGAGAATTGCTTGGAGCTAGGATTTCAAGACCAGTCTGGACAACATAGTGAGATCCTCTCTCTACAAAAATTAAAATAATAATAATAAAAATAATAAAGGACATATCAAACAATCACTAATATTTGAGCCTTATTTGGACTCTGATTCAAATAAACTTTAAAAATTATGATTTTTATAAGAACACTAGAAATTTGAACACTAACTGGATATTTGATAATAATGGTAACAATAATGGTATTTTTACGCTTTTAAAAATGAACTGTTATGTCTTAGAATATATACTGAAATATTTATGAGCAAAATGATATCTAGTATCTCTTCAAAATAATACAAAAGGGTGAATGGAAATGTAATGCACACATAGGGTCATTATAGTATTTTGTGTACTTTTGTGTATGTTTTAAATTCTTCACGAAAAAAAAATGGTGAAGGGAAAGAGGAAATAAGGGTGGGAGGGAAGAGAGAAAAAAGTAATTGAACTTGTATTAGAGTCTGATTTGGTGTGTTATTATCTTTACCACAGGATCAGGAGTCACTGAACTACCCTCTGGCTCATATTCCACAATTTTATTTGGTTCTATTTTTTTATTCTATTCCTTCCTATTTTTCTATGCAAAGGCATCCTTTGTTATACTCAAACTATCCTAACTCATGTTCTCCAAAAGAAACCAGGCTCACTCCTTGGTCTTTTCTTCATGTCATGGTTTTGGGGGTCAACCTAATTATTATCATGAAGAACACAGGCTTTGAGTTCAGACTGACTTAATAATTGAAATCCATAACCTATACAGAGAGTTTCACTACCGCCCTATCTCTCTCCTCTCTGTACTCCCTGCAAGACTAAAACATTAGCCAAATACAATAAATATTAATTCCTTTTCTTTTTCCCCTTGAATGGCTCTTCCTTCTGCTTAAGGAAATCTTACCTATACTTCAGGAGAAGTGAAACTGCATCTCCACTAAGATCCTGGAGAATTAAATTCTGGGCAACACTAAAACAGGCAAAATAGAATAGTGTTTAAAAGCTCCAAATCTGGACTCAGATCCTGACTCTAGCACTTAAAAGCTGAGGGACCCTAGGCAATTTAATTATCTTAAGTCTTAATCTGCACGTATATAAGATGGAAATAAGAGCATCTACCTACTGGGGTTACTGTGAGAATTATTAGAAATTAAATAATCCATGTAAAGTACTTAGCACAGCACTCAATAAAAATTAGTAAGAAAAGGAGGAAGAAAAAGGAGAGATGATGATCCTGGAAAATCAAAGCTAAAATTACACTCAATGAAATCCTGGGTTTGCCTTGCTTCCCCAACGAAACTTTCAGCACCTTGAGTGCAATGACACTGGTTACACTTCTTTGCACTTTCAAATGCACTTTGCATGTAGGGGAACTAAAAAAATTACTTTTCAACTGAGAGAGACAAAATTTGGGCTCATTTATACTTATAATCCTATGAACTTGCAATAAGCATACCAGAGTAAATAGCAGCGGAGACAGAGATCACTTGAGCTCAGGAGTTTGAGACTAGCCTGGGCAACATGGTGAAACCCTGACTCTAATAAAAATACAAAAACTAGCCAGGTGTGACGGCACATGCCTGCAATCCCAGCTACTCCAGAGGCTGAGGCAGGAGAATCGTTTGAACGCAGGAAATGAAGGCTGCAGTGAGCCGAGATTATGCGACTGCACTCCAGCCTGAATGACAGAAGGAAACCCTGTCTGAAAGAAAGAAAAGAAAAGAAAAAAGAAATTTTCTTTCTTTTCACTAGCTGGGCGCAGTGGTTCACACCATAATCCTAGCACTTTGGGAGCCCAACGTGGGCAGATCACCTGAGGTCAGGAGTTCGAGACCAGACTGGCCAACATGGTGAAACCCCTGTCTCTACTTAAAAAAAAAAAAATTAGCTGGGCATTGTGGTATGCGCCGATAATCTCAGCAACTTGGGTGGCTGAGATACGATAACCACTTAAACCTAGGAGGTGGAGGTTGCAGTGAGCCAAGATCATGCCATGTCACTCCAGTGTGGGCAACAAGAGTAAGACTCGGTCTCAAAAAAAAAAAAAAAAGTCACCCACACCTAAAACACAGCCCCACCCTCTGTATTCTTGTCTTCTACTTTGCCTTTCATTCTACCTATACATGAAGGAGTACCTGTTTCAATGCTCCCACCCACTCTTTGACCTCCTTCTTTTATTTCCCTCCCAGCTGACTAAACCCAGTTGCTCCCACAGTGTCGGCAGAGTTATGTTTGGAGAAACAGATCAGTAAGGCATAACCAGAACTAAGTTTTTCCTTTTCCTATTCTAAACCTACTTGTAAATATTCAACTGTTCCTACTTTAATTCCATGAAGAGGCAAACAAAAAAACAAAATAGGGCAGAAAAATGGCTTCCAATTTATCAGGAACTATGAAACTAAATGCATATTTGAATAATGAAGAGAAAAAGCCAAAGTGGACACTAACTGAATTCAATAACATAGTAAAAATATCATTCATAAATTAGCCAGGCATGGTGGCAGGCATGTAATCCTAGCTACTTGGCAGGCTGAGGCAGAACTGCTTGAACCTGGGAGGTGGAGGTTGCGGTAAGCCGAGATTGCGCCACTGCACTCCAGCCTGGGTGACAGAGCGAGACTCTACCTCAAAAAAAAAAAAAAAAGAAAAAGAAAAAGAAAAGAAAAATATAAATATATATATGTATCATTCAACATGATCAAGCAGGATTCATCTCAGGGATGCAAAGATGGTTCAACATATACAAATCAGGCTGGACACAGTGGCTCATGTCTATAATCCCAGCACTTTGGGAGGCCAAGGCAGGTGGATCACCTAAGGTCGGAAGTTTGAGATCAGCCTGGCCAACATAGTAAAACCCTGTCTCTACTAAAAATACAAAAACTAACCAGACGTGGTGGTGGGTGCTGCAATCCCAGCTTCTTGAAAGGCTGAGGCAGCAGAATCGCTTGAACACAGAAGGTGGAGGTTTGCAGTGAGCCGAGATGGCACCACTGTACTCTAGCCTGGGCGAAAGAGTGAGACTCCATCTCAAACAAACAAACAAACACAAAATATATACAAATATATACAAATCAATAAACATGATACATCACAGGGCCAGGTGTAATGGCTCATGCCTGTAATCCCAGCACTTTGGGAGGCCAAGGCGGGTGGATCCCTTGAGATCAGGAGTTCCAGACCAGCTTGGCCAACATGGCAAAACTCAGTCTCTACTAAAAATACAAAAATTAGCCAGGCATGTGCCTGTAATCCCAGCTACTGGGGAGGCTGAAGCAAGAGAATCACTCGAACCCGGGAGGTAGAGGTTGCAGTAAGCCGAGATTGCACCACTGCCCTCCAGCCTGGGCAACAGAGTGAGACTGTATCAAAACAAAACAAAACAAAAACATGATACATCACAGTAACAGAATCAAGGACAAACACCATAAGCTGAAACAGGCATTTGACAAAATTCAACATCCCTTCACGATAAACATTCTCAACACACTGGGTACAGAAGGAACATATGTCAAAACAATAAAGGCCATATATGACAAACTCAGAGCTAACATCATATGGAACAGCAAAAAATTGAAAGCCTTTGCTCTAAGATCTGAAGAAGACAAGCATCCCCACTTTTACCACTTTATACAGCATAGTACTGGAAGTCCTAGCCAGAGCCATTAGACAAGACATAAAGAGCATCCGAAATGTAAAGAAAGAAGTCAAACTGCCATTGTTTATAGAAAACATAATCTTATATTTAGAAAAACCTAAAGACTCTACCAAAAACACCTGTTAGAACTGATAAATGAATTCAGTAAAGTTGCAGGATACAAAAGTCAGCATACCAAAATCAGTGGCATTTCTATATGCCAACAGTGAACAATCTGGGAGAAAAAAAGAAAAATAACCCCACAAATCAAGAAAGCAATCCCATTTATAATAGCTACAAAAAACAAAAACAAAAACAAAAACAAAAAACACACACACAAAAAAACACAAAGCACACACACACACCCCCCCTCTAAGAACAAATTGAACCAAAAAAGTAAAAGATCTCAGCCTGGACACAGTGGCTCACACCTGTAATCCCAGAACTTTGGGAGGCCAAGGTGGGCGGATCACTTGAGCTCAGGAGTTTGAGACCAGCCTGGCCAACATGCGAAACCTCGTCTCTACTAAAAATACAAAAATCAGCTGGGCATGGTGGTGCAAGCCTATAATCCCAGTTACTTGGGAGGCTGAGGCAGAATTACTTGAACCCAGGAGGTGGAGGTTGCAGTGAGCTGAGATGGCGCCACTGCACTCCAGCCTGGGCAAAAGAGTGGGACTCCATCTCAGAAAAACAAAAGAAAAGTAAAAGATCTCTACAATGAAAACTATAAAATACTAATGAGAGAAATTAAACAGGGCACACACAAAAAGGAAAGATATCCTGTATTCATGGGCTGGAAGAACTAATATTGTTAAAATTCCATACTATCCAAATATCTACAGATTCAATGCAACCCCCATCAAAATACCAATGACATTCTTCACAGAAATAGAAAAAAACAATCCTAAAATCTATATGGAATCAAGGCAAGGACCTTTTCAGAATCCTACTGTCCTTTCACAGCTACCAATCAGGTATTATACTATTAACATGATTTATTTAACATTATTATGGGCTTCACAAGCACAATCTCATTTAATATTGACATCAACCTGACAAGGAAGGAAACTGGGTAGAGAAGTTAAGTGGATGGGCAAGATGGTTCATGCCTATAATCCTAGCACTTTGGGAGGCTGAGGCAGGAGGATCACTTGAGCCTAGGAGTTTGAGATCAGCTTGGGCAACATAGGGAGAGACCCCATCTCTACAAAAGATTAAATAATTAGCTGAGTGCTGTAGCGTGTGCGTGTAGTCTCAGCTACTTGTGAGGCTGGGATAGGAGGATCATTAGAGCCCAGGAGGAGGAGGTTACAGAGTGCCAAGATTGCACCACTGCACTCCAGCCTGGGCCACAGGGTGAGGCCCTGTCTCAAAAAAAAAGAAAAAAGACAGGGTCTATGTTGCCTAGACTGGTCTTGAACTCCTGGGTGCAAACCATCCTCCTGCCTCAGCTTGCTGAGAAGCTGGGATTACAGGTGCATACCACCACATCTAGCTTGTGTCTCTTTTGAACAAGAATTTTAAATTTCAATGAGGTCAAGTTTATCTCTAAACCTATGGTTTATGTCTATCTTTATGGGTTTTTTTGTGTGTTTAAGAATTTTTCTTCCACCTGAAGATCAAAAAAATTCTCATATATTTTCTTTTAAAAGTTGCAGCGAACCAGACTCAGTGACACGTGCCTGTAGTCTATGGAAAGTCTACATAAAGTCCTAAGAAAGAACTATATTTTTTTCATTCATTTGTAATGTACCTCTTCCTTACATCAAGTTTCCATGTTTGTGGATATGTTTCCAGGGTCTATAATCTGTTCTACTGGTATCTTCATGCACCCCTGCATCAATTCTAATACTGTAACAACTAGAACTTTATAATAAGTCTTGGTACCTGGTAGAAGTAGTTTTCCTTGTTCTTCAAAATTATCTTAGCTATTCTTGGCCTTTTACTCTCCTATTAATTTTATAATGAGATTATAAAAACCCTCAAAAAAACTTGCAGGACTTTCAACTGGCACTGCATTGAATTTAGAGAAATTTGGGGCATATTTCTGAGTATTTTATAGCTTTGTTAAATATTGCGAATGAAATAATTTTTACCCCAGCATTTTCCTGTAATTGACTATTGATACAAGAACATGAACGGGCGCAGTGGCTCACGCCTGTAATCCCAACTACTTGGGAAGCTGAGACAGGAGAATCGTTTGAACCCGGGAGGCGGAGATGGCAGTGAGCCAAGGTCGCGCCACTGCACTCCAGCCTGGGTGACAGAGTGAGACTCCATCTCAAAAAAAAAAAAACAAAAACAAAACAAAACAAAAAAACCAACCGCAATTTTAGTGTGTTCCTCTTCTTTCTGGCAACCTTGCTTAATTATTTGTAATGACTGATCTGAAGATTTCCTTCAGTATTTTTATGGAGGCAATCCTATCATATAGAAATAAAGAAATAGGTTTTGTTTGTGGTGCTTCCTTTCCATCTTTTATAATCACATTTTCCCCTTGACTTACTGTAATGATTAATACTTGGAAGTATAGCCAAACAAAAAGTGATAGTGGGCATCCTTATTTTTTCAACAGAAATCTTCTGAAACCTCCATTAATCATGATGTTTGACAATAGTTTTTAATCAGCTTAAAAGTTTTTTATTGGCCAGGCGCGGTGGCTCAAGCCTGTAATCCCAGCACTTTGGGAGGCCGAGACGGGCGGATCACGAGGTCAGAAGATCGAGACCATCATGGCTAACACGGTGAAACCCTGTCTCTACTAAAAAATACAAAAAACTAGCCGGGCGAGGTGGCAGCGCCTGTAGTCCCAGCTACTCAGGAGGCTGAGGCAGGAGAATGGCGTAAACCCGGGAGGCGGAGCTTGCAGTGAGCTGAGATCGCGCCACTGCACTCCAGCCTGGGCAACACAGCAAGACTCCGTCTCAAAAAAAAAAAAAAAAAAGTTTTTTATTGTTGTGGTTTATTTTTGTTCACGGATGAGTGCTGTATTTTATCCAGTGCTCAGAGTTTATTGTCTATCACTTTGGACTACTAAAACTGTGGGTCAGGACCCATTATATTGTAATTAAATGCATTTAAAGTATTAGCAGACCAGAGTTTCTCTAGGAAAAAACAAAAAAACAAAAAACAGAATATAACGGAAAGTGCCAGACTACATCCCATGATGTAAGATAGTGTTTGACAAAACTTTTGTTTCAGCTGCTCACACAAACACATATATGTGCTCCGAATTGCCAAATAAAATGCCCTTCTTACTATGAGTTGTATACAAAAAAGAGTTTGAAAGCCACTAATCTATACTATTTCTGAAGCATGAAAAATGTTAGGGACAAACATCTCACTGTAAAGTTTTCTTAAAACAGATAATACAATGTGTGGTTTTTATTCATTCAAAAATACATACCTTTTCCTAGTATTATTATTTTAAATCAAAATCCCTTGATGAGACCAGGCATGATGGCTTATGCCTGTAATCCCAGCAGTTTGGGAGGCTGAGACGGGGGGATCACTTGAGGTCAGGAGTTTGAGATCAGCCTGGCTAACGTGGTGAAATCCCATCTCTACTAAAAATACAAAATTAGCTGGGCATGGTAGTGGGTGCCTGTAATCCCAGTTACTCAGAAGGCTGAGGCAGGAGAATCGCTTGAATCTGAGAGGCAGAGGTTGCAGTGAGCCAAGATCACCATACTGTACACCAGCCTGGGCAACAGAACAAGACTGTCTCAAAAACAAAAACAAAAACAAATTCCCTGATGAACAAAGTGGCCCACATTCACAAAAACATCTGAGGCTAAAGCAATCTACATACATTAGCATGAATTTCTGACAAAGGATCCTACTTCACGGATCACTTTTGCAAAGTTTTAAATATGCATAATATCTGAGATGAGGGCATAGAGCTTTCATCAAATTTTCAAATGTACCTGTGACCTTAAAAATACATAGAACTATGGCCAGGCGCGGTGGCTCACGCCTGTACTCCCAGCACTTTGGGAGGCTGAGGCGGGTGGATCACGAGGTCAGGAGATCGAGACTATCCTGGCTAACATGGTGAAACCCCGTCTCTACTAAAAAAAAAAATACAAAAAATTAGCCGGGCGTGGTGACGGGCGCCTGTAGTCCCAGCTACTTGGGAGGCTGAGACAGGAGAATGGCGAGAACCCGGGAGGCAGAGCTTGCAGTGAGCCAAGATTGCACCACTGTACTCCAGCCTGGGTGACAGAACAAGACTCCGTCTCAAAAAAAAAAAAAAAAAAAAATACATAGAACTTCTAAATTCAATGTAAGTTTATAATTCTAAAATCAGAAGGTAACTTGACATTTCTATTATGTCACATTTTCTGTACTGTGTACTGAGTCTGGCTCACTTGTTTCTCAGCTGTTTATATTACCATGTACTTTGCTAACTGCCTAGCTTTGTCAGGCTATAAAAAGAAATATGCCCTGAAACTTCACCCATATGGATATGCCATGCAATGTATCTCTTTGCCCATCATTCCTGAAACCCTTCTATAGAATATTTTAAGATTGTTCTTGTGGCCAGGCATGGTGACTCATGCCTATAATCTCAGCACTTTGGGAGGCTAAGGCAGGAAGAATACTTGAGGCCAGGAGTTCAAGACCAGCCTGGTCAACATAGCGAGATCCCATCTCTACAGGAAAAAAAAAATGTTCCTTGTTTGTGACCAGAAGAAACATTACTCAACTTATTCACTGGATTTATTTCTGGAAAATGTGTAACTGCTTTCTGATTATGCTGATTATAATTTGTCACCAGTGAGGTTATTTTAAAAAAGGCAACTCCCAAAGAGGAGCTCCAACATATTCTGCACAATAGTAGCACTGTTTGTGTAAGTATCTAACATACCAAAGAGACTACTTTAAAAAACAAATAATCATGGCTGGGCGCGGTGGCTCAAGCCTGTAATCCCAGCACTTTGGGAGGCCGAGACGGCGGATCATGAAGTCAGGAGATCGAGACCATCCTGGCTAACACGGTGAAACCCCGTCTCTACTAAAATATAAAAAAAAAATTAGCCAGGCGTGGTGGTGGGCGCCTGTAGTCCCAGCTACTTGGGAGGCTGAGGCAGGAGAATGGCGTGAACCCGGGAGGCGAAGCTTGCAGTGAGCTGAGATCCGGCCACTGCACTCCAGCCTGGGTGACAGAGCCAGACTCTGTCTCAAAAAAAAAAAAAACAAAAAAAAACAAACAAATAATCACTGGGCGCGGTGGATCACGCCTGTAATTCCAGCACTTTGAGAGGCTGAGGTGGGCGGATCACCTGAGGTCAGGATTTCAAGACCAGCCTGACCAACGTGGCGAAACCCCATCTCTACTAAAAGTACACAAATTAGCTGGGCGTGGTGGTGGGCGCCTGTAATCCCAGCTACTCAGAAGGCTGAGGCAGGAGAATTGCTGGAACTTGGGAGGCAGAGGTTGCAGTGAGCTGAGATCAGGCCACTGCACTCCAGCCTTGGTGACAAAAGCCAGACTCCATCTCAAATAAATAAATAATCATTTGAATGTAATGTTTTTGAAAAAACAAAAAAAAAAAGTTTTTTTTGTTTTTTTTTTTTTTTTTGCGACAGGGTCTTACTATCACCCAGGCTGGAGTGCAGTGGCTCAATTGCGGCTCACTGCAGCTGACCTCACTGGCTCAAGCCATCCTCAGCCTCCCAGGTAGCAGGGACTACAGGCACACACCACCATGCCTGGCTAATTATTTTATTTTCTTGTAGAGACAGTGTCTCACTATGTTGCCCAGGCTGGTCTCAAACTCCTGAACTCAAGCAATCCTCCCACCTTGGTCTTCCAAAGTATTGCAGTTACAGGCATGAGCCACCATGCCTGACCTGATATTTGTTTTTTAAAACTCACATTCCCTTCTTTACATACCATGAATGCTGATGTTCTCCACAAAAATCACTTCTCAAAAAATTCAGCATTATGTAGACATTCTAAGAACCACACTATTCATCTTGGCAATTATGTTAATATTGAGTGCCGAGTACTACGGTTCTAAAGAATATAATATCACTGCTTCAGAGTGTAATTTTTGAAAACTCCTAAATCTGTAAAGCTATGCTAATTTCTCTGACTGCTGTTCGACATATTAGAATGATATCCAAACTTAAAGTTGTCTTTATGGTTTTAAAAAGTTCCCAAAACTAATTTATAAAATAAGCACGTTGTCAGAGAAGTTAATTTTTAAGCATAAATTTCTAAGTACACTAAATAATATATTATCATTATTCTTATAAACTTTTATAATACCCAAAACAGTATTTTAACAGTAAAGCAATCTGTTAACAATGATTACCTCTGGTGAGTAGGACTGGCAGGAATAGATAAAGAATAGACAGACTTGGTGTTTCTGCTTTTATTTTTACTTTAAATGCTTTTCTACTGTTTAAATATTTAAACAAGTACTTTTTAATGAAAAATTGAAGAAAAAGGTACAATTATAAAGTCAATAGTCTCCACATTTATCTTATTCTACTTCCTGTTATCCCCACTTCTTATCTCCCTCTAGGAGATTGTAGCACTTTCAGAGCAGGGATCTTCTGTGTCTTCTACAGTGTCCTGTCTTCCGCAGAGTTAACCCCAGAGCAGATGCTATGCATCTGGATTAGCAGAAGTGCAAGAAATGAGGACAAGTGGATTCAACAATACTATAGTGAGCCTTTACAAAAAAAAGTACTTTGGAAGGTAGGCTTCGGAATAAAAGAATCTTATTATCTTCTCCATATGGAATGCTGGTTAATATCTATTCACAACTCTAACTGCTCTGCTCCTTAAACATTTAGAACCCTATTTGAACAGGATATAAGTAGAAATGTGGAATTTTGAAATCTATCCTGAAATGTAAAATATGCCATGAACTGTATATGCCATGGGTTATATACATAAATATATACATAAATATATTTTATATAAACATAAAATATAATACTATGCAGTGGCCTTGGGTTTAAATGAGGTCAAGGAAAGCAGCTGTTGACAAACCTGTCCCAAATTTACTAAAGGGGTGTTTAGGATTCCCTGTAGCTTTTTCCAATTGAAAGAGTCTCCAGGCATCGTTCATCACATTCTTCTCATGTTCTGAATCAACTGCATTCACCTCTCTGTCTTTGCAACTTTCATCGAACAAGGGGCACAGAAAGAACTGTGCAAACCTAAGGGTATGAAACATAATTAAAACTTGAAAGATGTCATTTTAAAAGAATGGTCTTTTAAAAAGATCTTTCAAACTTATTAGATAGGAAATGCAAATTTTGCAGAATCAGAAACAAAACAACCATTGCTACTAAGAAAAAAGGAATACAAAATAAGTGCTGTGGAACAGAAGAAAAATCTAATATTGAACAGAGGTAAATGCAGAGGAGTTGATCTACCCCAGAGATGATAAATAGTGAAAATTTAAAAAATTAACACCAAAAAAGGCAGATTATGGAGACAACAGCAGTCTATTTAAGATTTTTAATTTGGCATGTCTATAAAAACTGTTATATGTGGCTAATTCTCCAAAAAAAAAAAAGAGAAAGAAAGAAAAAGGCAGGTCATAGTTTTGAGGCCAATCTTAAATTTACAGTTTTAGGTGCAATGTCACTAAGACTCAGGCACCTTAGGACAAACAAGTGACCTACTTTTAACAGGCTCAATTTGAATATTTCTTTCTTCTTATGTAGAAAAACAAACTTGAATTAGTAGGAAAAAACATAACGCAGTGAAAAACCTGAGGTATGACATAATTTGCCTAGGCCATGATTATGGGCTTTGATGAAATTATAAGAGAAACAGTCCATAAATTTTTAATAAGCAGTGATTCAGTAAATAACACAGTATGTAACTTTAACATAAGTAACCAATAGGCCTTTCTTGAGGCTATTCCTTAATAATAGTACCAAAGTTTAAGATACCTACAGCTAATAAATTAACTCTTCTATATCAGGTTAAATTTAACTCAGGATTCCTATAGTAATTCTTAAGAAACTTTACATCCCATTTTATAGAATAAGACTTGATTTAGATGAAGTTAAGAGCAGAGGCTCTGAACAGGACTATTTTATTCAGTGGGTCTAAGGAACTCTTAGGTCTATAAACATCTCAGTTACTACACCTCACAGTCCAGCTGTCACAGAAGCCATTATCATTACTTGCTATTCACTTTAAGTGCATAAGTAAATACGATACTGTGCTAAGTACTTTACATATACCACAAGGGGAAACTCTATCTATCTGGAGTCTATAATCAAAGATGTATGAAAACAGAGAATTTCTGGCCACATAACATCTTTTACCCACCTCAATACCTTGAGGCTGGGAAAAATGTCTAACAGCTACATACCAAAGCTGGATGGCCCAGATAAAGGATCATGTTATGACACAGTATAATCAGGTTTTTAAAATGATCCTCTTATACAAGTGGATTTTTAGTTTGAGACAAGTAACAGACATCCTCCATCATACAGAGATCTACTATATGAACATCTGCTGCAGCATTTGTAAAGCAGGAAATGAAATTCAGTGTATGATCCCAGGGCACTCATTAATGGAAGTCCTCTGGGAATACATATCAGAGATGATTATACCTCAAAGCTGCTGCCTAAAGACTGAAACATAAAATATTAGAATAAGTAGGAAACACACTACTTTGACCCAGTACATATCATAAACCCACGCCCTCGCTTTGATAATGTTTTTTCAAAAATATAACAATTATTATTAAAAGTAAGCAAATAAAGCTGACAGTGACTAAAAGTGTCAAATTTCATTATAGATCCAAAAAGTTGCTGAATTACACCTTGGCATCACAGAAAACTATAAATATTCACCAAGGATAAGTTACACTTCAAATAATGAATCAAATCGCTGATGTAACAAAAAAATTAGAAATTGTTAGCTGTATAAAAAATTGATCCAAAAAAAAAAAATATATTGACCAAGGCTGGGTGCAGTGGCTCACACCTGTAATCCCAGCATTCTGGGAGGCTGAGGTGGGCGGATCACCTGAGGTCAGGAGTTTGAGACCAGCCTGACAAACATGGGGAAAGCCCATCTCTACTAAAAATACCAAATTAGCTGGGCATGGTGGCACATGCCTGTAATCCCGATTACTCAGGAGGCTGAGGCAGAATTGCTTGAACCCGGGAAGCGAAGGTTGCAGTGAGCCAAGACTGCGCCATGGCATTCCAGCCTGGGCAACAAGAGCGAAACTCCGTCTAAAGAAAAAATATATATATATTGACCAAGAAATTAAATTGGCCTAATGGAGTTTGCTCCAAAAAACACTTTCAAAATATCCCCATGGTTGAAACAGCAGATCAAAATGTTCTGTATCTACTAAGCATCCTTGAGAAGCAAGGAAATGAATGAGGAGCGAATATTTAAGGTTTAGCATTCTGGAACAGAAGTATGTCTGAAAAGAGATCAATGACACTATCAGGTTAGTCCTCATCACATGCTTTATATGTAACACCAGTTAGAATGGAAAGGGCTGCTAAAAATTCTATACCTCAATAAAATACTTTGCAGGCCTGAAGACTCATTTAAAGTCATGCCATTATTATTCCTTTACCACTCAGTAAATACATGACATCATTCATTTTTTCTTTTTCAGAAAACACAGGGAAAAACACAGGTTAAAATACCTTTTGTTAAACTATGAAGCTATAAAGCCATCTCTGTAGAAATAATAATTGTTATTATTATTAATGTGACAAGTACACAAAGTTGGATAATTCATAGGGTATTCTGCATTACCTGTCTAGGGCACCTTCTAGGTGTTCATGAGAAACATCAAAATAGTAATTGGTATGTTCTCCACTAGTAAAGGCATTTGAACTTCCTGCATGCTCACTGAGAAACTGGCTGTATTCATTTTCTTTAGGGTATTTCTTTGTTCCCAAAAAAAGCATATGTTCACAAAAATGACTTAAGCCAGCAATATTTGGAGGATCCGACAATGAACCTGAAAGAGAAAACACGTATATAATAAATCATTGTCTTATGTTGAAAGCTAGTAAGTACAGATGACTTGTAGTTCTTGTTAGTATGACAACTCCAACCATATAATCAGAGAAAGTTAAGCACAAGTTACCTAAAATGCTATTATTTAGAAAGCAAATCAGTAGTCACAAGACTGGTCTCTAGTGCCTGCTCTTGACACTAATTAGTTGGTAACTTTGGGCAGGTTACTTAGTGTCTCCGAACATTAGTTTTACCACATACTGGACAGGAAGAAAGAGCTGGACTCACAGTTTTAAGAGCTAGAATTTTCTTGTCATGATTTCATTGCGGAAGACTATACAGCACAGTGCTAACAGCATGCATTTGGGGGTTACTGGCTCTACTAGCTGTTGTGAAATGGTAAGCACAATACCTATCCTGGCTCAATCGCTTCAATATATACCCATCTAAGAGGGCTGTGTGAGTACAAATTAGATGACATTTGCAAATCACTCTGGTAGTCCAAAGCATTACGGTAGGCAATAGTTATTTGTTCAATATTACCTTATTTCCTCAGTTCTAAAATGGCACTGAGTTAAAAGCTTTTCAAAGAGGACAAAAAGAAACACTGTCCCACTAACTGTACACATACATAAAAAGCAACCTGCCCGGGCACAGTGGCCCACATCCCTAATCCCAGCACTTCGGGAGGACGAGGTGGGCAGATCACCTGAGGTCAGGAGTTTGAGATCAGCCTGGCCTACACGGCAAAACCTCGTCTCTAATAAAAATACAAAATTAGCTGGGCATGGTGGCGGGCACCTGTAATCCCAGCTACTAGGGAGGCTGAGGTAGGTAAATTGCTTGAACCTGGAGGTGGGGGCTGCAGCGGGCGGAGATTGCACCACTGCACTCCAGCCTGGGCAACAGAGTGATACTCTGTCTCAGAGAAAAAAGAAAGAAAAAAAAAAAAGCAACCTGATTAAAGCAACATTAAATGTGTAAGAAATGTGCACATGGCAGGGCGTGGTGGCTCACACCTGTAATCCTAACACTTTTGGAGGCTGAGGTGGGTGGATCACCTGAGGTCAGGAGTTCGAGACCAGCCTGGCCAATGTGGTGAAACTCCATCTCTACTAAAAATACACAAATTAGCTGGGTGTGGCGGTGGGCACCTGTATTCCCAGTTAGGAGGGTGAGGGAGGAGAATCGCTTGAACCTGGGAGGTGGAGGTTGCAGTCAGCTGAGATCACGCCATTGCACTCCAGCATGGGTGACAACAGCGAAACTCCACCTCAAAAAAAAAAAAAAAAAGAAATGTGCACATGAGGCTGGGCACGGTGGCTCACACCTATAATCTCTGCACTTTGGGAGGCCAAGGCGGGCAGATCATCTGAGGTCGAGAGTTCAAGACCCGCCTGACCAACATGGAGAAACCCTGTCTCTACTAAAAATACAAAATTAGGCAGGCGTGGTGGTGCATACCTGTAATCCCAGCTACTCGGGAGGCTGAGGTAGGAGAATTGCTTGAACTAGGGAGGTGGAGGTTGCGGTGAGCAGAGATCGCACTATTGCACTCCACCCTGGGCAACAAAAGCGAAACTTCTACTCAAAAAAAAAAAAAAAGAAAAGAAAAGAAAAGAAAAAAAAGAAATGTGCACACAAGAACCTATGAAGGCCGGGCGCGGTGGCTCAAGCCTGTAATCCCAGCACTTTGGGAGGCCGAGACGGGCGGATCACAAGGTCAGGAGATCGAGACCATCCTGGCTAACCCGGTGAAACCCCGTCTCTACTAAAAAATACAAAAAACTAGCCGGGCGAGGTGGCGGGCGCCTGTAGTCCCAGCTACTCTGGAGGCTGAGGCAGGAGAATGGCGTGAACCCGGGAGGCGGAGCTTGCAGTGAGCTGAGATCCGGCCACTGCACTCTAGCCTGGGCGACAGAGCGAGACTCCGTCTCAAAAAAAAAAAAAAAAAAAAAGAACCTATGAAATATGACATTAGGTCAGGCACGGTGGCTCACACCTGTAATCCCAGCACTTTGGGAGGCCGAGGCAGGCAGATCACAAGGTCAAGAGATCAAGACCATCCTGGCCAACATGGTGAAACCCCGTCACTAATAAAAATACAAAAATTAGCTGGGCATGGTGGCACGCGCCTGCAATCCCAGCTACTCAGGGGGCTGAGGCAGGAGAATTGCTTGAATCCAGGAGGCAGAGGTTGCAGTGAGCCGAGACTGTGCCACTGCACTCCAGCCTGGCGACAGAGTAAACTCTGCCTCAAAAAAACAAAAAAAACAAAAAAACACAAAAAAAAAACAGAAAAAGAAAAAGGAATATATTATTAAATGTACCAAGGTTAAAAAAAAAATTATAACTCTTACTGTAAAGAATGGCAATGAATTTTTGCTGCTAGGTCACCTTAGGCGGGAACCTAATAAAACGTCCTTAGAAAATGTAAGATTATTTGACTGAGACAACTGCAGTTTACCAACAGCTTTACGAGGGTTCTGGTATAAAATAAGGTACACAGAACTGTAACTACTGAGTATTTAAACACGTATGGAAAGTTCTAATAAATGTCAACATTATGTCAATGAAACAAAATGAAGCTTAATTCACAATTTTCAATTGTACCTATATGCACATCAAGTGCTGCTGATGACTTATCCGTGGTGGGATCACTGATAAGAAGTACTTTGATGCCATTGGCCAGCTCTAGCCCTCGATATTCTCGCTTGTCTTCAGGAGACTTGGTAATGTGATTTCCTATTCTCTTGATGGCTGGATTATTCATTTTGCTACAAGTCTTTTTTTGGAAACTGAAAAGAAAGAGATTATTAATTGTTGATTTGTGACTTTATTTTTAAGGACAAACAATAATGTCAACTAAACCCATATAATACATCATCAGATTTTTTTAAATGCTGGAGGAAAACTTTTATAGCCACTCTACAGGGTGCAGTCATTCCTTTCCTCCCTCTTACCCCTCATTCTTTCAGAGAAATGCTAACAAAATTGTTTTCATGGAACCCTATTTGTATCTGAAACAGAACATGGATAGGGGTTTGAGATAGGGTAGCTTAGACCATGTGTTGGTCTGTATGCAGAACTAGAATAGAGTTTTCTGCTTTTTTTTTTTTTTTTTTTTGAGACAGGGTCTCACTTTGTCACCCAGGCTTGTACGCAGTAGCGTGATTTTGGCTCACTGCAGGCCTCAACCTCCTGGGCTCAAGCAGACCTCATTCTCCTGCCTCAGTTCCCCCAAGCAGCTGGGACTACAGGCGCTCACCACCACGCCCAGTTAATTTTTCGTATTTTTTGTAGAGATGCGGTTTCAACTTGTTACCCATGCTGGTCTTGAACTCCTGAGCTCAAGCCATCTGTCCACTTCAGCCTCCAAATATGCTAGGATTACAAGCGTGAGCCACTACGCCCGGCCTAGAATAGAGTTTTATTTCACACTATTTCAGAGGTATCTGCTGGAATAAGTGAGGTGAGAGATTGTGTAAGAATTATTGCCGGGCGCGGTGGCTCAAGCCTGTAATCCCAGCACTTTGGGAGGCCGAGACGGGCGGATCACGAGGTCAGGAGATCGAGACCATCCTGGCTAACACGGTGAAACCCCGTCTCTACTAAAAATACAAAAAACTAGCCGGGCGAGGCGGCGGGCGCCTGTAGTCCCAGCTACTCGGGAGGCTGAGGCAGGAGAATGGCGTGAACCCGGGAGGCGGAGCTTGCAGTGAGCTGAGATCCGGCCACTGCACTCCAGCCTGGGCGACAGAGTGAGACTCCGTCTCAAAAAAAAAAAAAAAAAAAAAAAAGAATTATTACTGGGTCAGTCCAAACACTGCTCAAACCGATGATATTGAAAGATAGGGTAGATCTGGAACTTGCAGGTCTGATATACACATGCTCAGAACATAGGGAACAACCCCCATAGGGAACAACCCCCAATGAGGAACAATCCTGTAAAGTTCTAATATAAAATAAGAGACCTGTGTTGTCCTATGACGGCAGCAATAACAAGGACATAAAACAAACAAACAAAAAGTTGGAAGGACCCCAAGTAATTTTTGTAATCTGCTGAAGAGCTGAATGCCAGAGCAGGAAAAGTCCGGCAATCTTAACAGAGATGTCAGAAAAATTCTCTTACAAAGGGCTTCCTCTGACAGTCTTCTTTCTTCTCTAGAAAGGCTAGATTACAGTGATGGGAAAGGACTATCAGTACACAGAATCCTGTAGGGATGTTGGCTGGTATTAGGGCAGTGAAGGGACTTTCCAGAGTGTGGGATATGCATGTTTTTTGAGAGCAGGGTAGATATAACTTTTGTCTATACTGGAGATTGCTTAATAGACAAAAAAAAAAAAAAAAAAAAAAATTGAACCTGCTACTACTGGCAGGTTAATATACTGCCAGTATATAATCGAGTAAAGCCAAAAACATATCTGAAACTACAGAGGAAAAATAACCCTCTCTGAGCACATTTGCTTCTTACCTGCAAGACAAACTAAACAGATCTGACTGTTCCTTAAAGACTGATAGCTAGATTTAAAGGTAAATAAGAGGGGGAAGAAATAGGCATACAATTATATTAGATAAATTTTTTTTTGTTAAAATCTCTAGCGATTGAGAAAGGAAAAAAATCTAGTTTGCTTTCATCATTATACTTTCCTCTCTGAAATCACCTATAACTATTCTTCTAATCTGCATAACAATTGATAAACCAAAGGGGTTTGTTGCTATTAACACTGTCCCCTAGATCCCCTAGATCTATTTTTTTTTTTCTATCTTGCCCTCTCTTACAGTGCTGATAGATCTTCCTTAGAGAGAAGATACGGAATTTTAAAGATCAATATATCATACTAAATGTATAATACTGGTTTTAAAAATCACATAGTACTTTACAACAGATAGTGCTAATGGTCTTGCCCTATTTATAGTAAAAATCATTTCTTGAAAAAAGTATAAAATATAATACTAACATATTGGGGCTATAAGGTCACTGTTGGAAAATTCAAAAGCAACTTGAAACTGAAAAGCCATTTTTAACAATTATTTTTGGCCAGGCGCGGTGGCTCACGCCTTTAATTCCAACACTTTGGGAGGCCAAGACGGGCAGATCACAAGGTCAGGAGATCAAGATTATCCTGGCCAACATGGTGAAACTCTGTCTCTACTAAAAATACAAAAAGCAGCTGGGCATGGTGGCATGCACCTGTAGTCCTAGCTACTTGGGAGGCTGAGGCAAGAGAATCGCTTCACCCCAGGAGGCGAGGCTGCAGTGAGCTGAGGTCAAGGCACTGCACTCCAGCCTGGCGACAGAGTGAGACTCCGTTTAAAAGAAAAAAATAAAAAATAATTATTTTCTATCTCATTGGCCATAAACCACTTAAATTCAATGTCAAAGAACGATGAAAATATCTGAGTGCAAAGTCTAAAAAATGGTGTTTGCGGTAAAACAGTAATAATTCCCAGGGTAACAGGAAATGGTCTATTTCAGACTCCAAAGAGGGGTACAAGGAACCTCAGATAACAGTCCTGGGCCAGGCACAGTGACTCACACCTGTAATCCTAGCACTTTGGGAGGCCGAGGTGGGCAGATCACCTAAGGTCAGGAGTTCGAGACCAGCCTGGTCAATATGGTGAAACCCCGTCTTTACTAAAAATACAAGAAATTAGCTGGACATGGTGGCGGATGCCTGTAATCCCAGCTACTTGGGAGACTGAGGCAGGAGAATCGCTTGAACCCCGGAGGCAGAGGTTGCAGTAAGCCAAGATCATGCCACTGCATTCCAGCCTGGGTGCGACAGAGCGAGACTCCGTCTCACAAAAAAAAAAAAAAAAAACCAGTTCTGGTTAAGACATTTGGCAAAGGACAATCTGTTTAGACTGCAGCAAATGCCTTCAGTGCGTACACAGTTTGTTTCAACAACACTGAGTTCAATATAAATTAAATGATTTTTAAAAATGAGCCCCAACTTAGCAGCAACATAACACTAAATAAGCCACAAGGCAGCCTCCATTAAGACCCCCAGCAAGAAGGGCAGTGTTAAAACGGCAGTGTTAATAAGAACCTCCGTGTGTACCAAAGAGAATGCCTGAACTTACCTCAGGCAAGAATCTACTCCAGGGAGAAAAGGGGTTGGTCTTCTAGTGATAGTTATACTCAATTTCCTCTGTGGTGCTTGACCCAGTGAGTTTGACTTAGGTAACCAAGAATTACAAATGATTAAAGTGTAATAATGATGATGATGGTCTAAAACTTCTGTCTAAACCACAACTGTGTAGAAGGGAGATGAAACATAGCTCACTTTGGAAGTATAAATTATCTTACTATGTGGGAGGTTAAAAACTCTATATAATAAAGATAACCACCTTAACTATAAGCTACACTCTGTACTTTTTTTCAGGGTTTCAATTTCCCTTATCTGGATTTTAATTTTTTCAGACAAAAAAATATTTAAATTGTAAAACACAGAGTAGGATGTAGGTAGACAAAACAGTTCCAGCCCAGTAAGAACTATTTACAAAATTATCAGAGTTCATCACAGGCATGGATATAACTTACTTGGATGCTGAAGTTGTGTTGGATTAATATTCCTGATATGGTTGAGAGTAAAGAGATGGATTTATTCTACAAGTCACACATAAAAATTAGTCCAACTACTTTTGTACAAAGGATCAAGAAAAGCTAAAAATTTCCAAGGTGGCAATACTCCCTAATCAAATATCATGACTTCTTGAGGAAGCAAAACCCAAAAGAAACAGTAGCAACATTTTCAAACAAAACCTATTTCTGGCAATCCTATTCAATACAAAGTCTGGGTTTACCTATAGCATATCTATCAACACTTGCTACAGCAATTTGATTCTCACCTTCTGGAGAAGTGAAGACAATGACTGGGAACTCTTCCTCCTCCGATGATGAATTCATCAACAGCTTGCCTGTCTCTGTATTTATACTCATAAGATCACCTGTCTATCTACCTCAGATCATTAGCATAAAGCCTTCAAGAGTAATTTTATTTACAGCAAATGTTCTCCAATAAGCAAGCATACTGACAATTTAGATGACAAGCTAGTGTTAACCCAAATGCTTTCTCAGACATTTATATTTTTAACTTGTTAAAGTTAAAATTTTAAGAGCAATACAATTACTTTCAATTCTAGGGATATTGTCATACACTGGAAACTTCATAAGGCACAGAATTGTCTTTTCAGCACTCTGATAAGCTGGAGAGATATTTAGTAATTACAACACATATTTTGTCATTTTGTTCAGAATTTAAAACAATGACTATAATCACAGAAGATAAAAACTGGAAGAGCCACCAGATGTTATCTAGTCCTTTGTAGTTCATGGACTGGCTACACTGGCTTCTCCTGGGAGTTTGTTAAAAACGCAACATATCAGAACCCACCAGAGACCTACTGAGCCATAATCTGCATTTTAACAAGATCCCCAGGTGGGCTAGATCCCCTCATCTTACATACAAGGAAACTGAATCTCAAGGAGTTTAATAAATCAGTTGCCCAAGATCACACAACAAAACGTTATAATCGAACTCAGTCTTAACTCCCAGTCCTGTGTCCAGCCTCCCCTCCATATCCAAACAAACATTTAAGAAAGTCTATTAAGGTCCAGGCATCACACTACGCAAATGGTTACAAAGATGAGTACACTAGAGCCCTTGTTTTGAAGGAACCGAGACTAGTGATGAAGTCAGATATAAAAACAGGTCATTATCTTTTTTTTCTATTTTTTTGAGACTGGGTTTCACTCTGTCATCCAGGCACAATCTCGGTTCACTATAGCCTCAACATTCCGGGCTCAGGTGATCCTACCACCTCAGCCTCCCCAGTAGCTAGGACTATAGGCACTCACCACTGTACCCAGCTAATTTTTTGTTTTGTTTTATAGACAGGGTTTCGCCATGTTCGCCAGACTGGTCTCGAACTCCTGACTTCAAGCAATCCAACCGCCTTGGCCTCCCAAAGTTCTGGGACTACAAGCATGAGTCACAGTGTCTGGCCTCTAGGTAATTTTTTTTGTATAGATGAGGTTTTGCCATGTTGTCCGGGCTGGTCTTTCAAACCCCTGGGCTCAAGCGACTGCCGCCTTGGCATCCCAAAGTGCTGGGATTGCAGGCATGCGCCACTACACCCAGCCCAGGTCATTATCTTTTAAGTGTGGTGACAAAATTGTCCCCAGAGCACTATGGGAGTAATAGAAGGGGTGCACCTAACCCTGTCTAGGAGGGGAGAGTAGAAGCACACCAAATAAAAGGCAAGGAGACAATCAATCAAGATAGAAGGGAAATATGTGAGCGGAGCCTGACAATGAGGAAAAAGCATGAGGAATATAGTGGAAAAACAAGAAGCATAGTGCTAATGAACTATAACAGGAACTCCAGGTCACAATCATGGACTAAGACATGTAAAGGCCTAAATTTCAGGTATGCAAAAACAAATCCCCAAATATAAGGTCATTTCCAAATTCCACACCAAGAGTAAATTTTACTATGCAAAGAATCTTTTATTCAATTGATCTTTCAGTCTTTCTCATCTCTCTTTCAAGTGTTTCACAATCAATATAGTAGCAGATTGGGAAATTTTACTTTGCTTTTTGCTTCCTACTCACCTCCACTGGTCTCTTACAAATTTAAAGTCAGACCTGATTTAGAAATAATGACCTATAAACCTGAACAGGTGAGTGATCACATTAATAGTGAATTACAAACCAAAACCTCCCTTCTGTGGAATCCATCCACCCCCTCCCAAAACCACAGGTGGAAGTCAAGGCCTATAGCACTCATGCATGTGGAGGAGGAACCCAGAGAGAAAAGGCCTGGAATCAAAACCACACTACATAACATTCCCACTTCCTTCCAGAAGGCAGAGGTAAATAAGCAGAGGGTGACAAGATAGTGGTGGTATGAGCCCTAGGATGCCTCAACATATTAATGCTTAAGACCATATATCCCAAGTACTATTAATATTACATGAACTAAAAAATAACAACATGTCTTAGGGAACCATCTACCCAAAGCTCTTCAGTTATAGGAACACGTATACCTCACTTCATACACCAGCTAGATCATAAAGTTGGGTACAAAATAAAATCCTGTCAGTTAAATCTTATTCACCCTTGATGTTTTGCCTTTGTGCCACGCAGAATATCAGCTATTGTAACTCTATGTCCTGGCCCTCTGGAAAGGAGTTTATGACCAACAAATAAACCCTTAAATGAAGTAGGGTGGTTGCAATTTAAAGAAATTCTAAAGCAGTATCATTCTAGAGAGAAGTGCTTTTGCAAATGTTGTTTTAGTTTGATGCATGCCTATCAATGGTTGTTCATTCCAAAAGTGACAAGCTTAACACAGAACACTTTATAGAAACGTTATAAAGTTTAAGCAAATGAACAAAACCTCTGTTTTAGACCTTGCGCCAGAGAGGTAACTATAGAAAGTTTCTTGTAGTTTGGGTACCAAGAGTGTATCACAAGTATCCTTCTTCCACATGGAGTTTTCGGGGCTGTTAAGAAATGTAAGATATAAGCCAGGCGTGGTGGCTCACACCTGTAATCCCAACACTTTGGGAGGCCGAAGTGGGAGTATCACCTGAGGTCAGGAGTTCGAGACCAGCGTGGCCAACATGGTGAAACCCCATCTCTAATGAAAATATAAAAATTAGCCAAGCATGATGGCGCATGCCTGTAATCCCAGCGACTCGGGAGGCTAAGGCAGGAGAATCGCTTGAACCCAGGAGGCGGAGGTTGCAGTGAGCTGAGATCGCGCCACTGCACTCCAGCTTGGGTGACAGAGCGAGACTCCATCTCAAAAAAAAAAAAAAAAAAAAAGGATAGAATACTATTGCACAAATCTAATCATAACAATCACTCTCATTTTGTTAAAGTGCCATGTGCTTTATAAACTGTTCCTTTAATCTTTCCATTCTCCCTAAGTGATGGGTCACAACAGCTGTTCACAGTCATCCTCTTCAATTCCAAATGAGAAACAAAACCTCAGTCAGTGCTTGCATACCAAAGTATAATCAAAAAGAAAAAAAAAAAAGGTAAGTGGTTAAGTGACTTGCCCAAAGGCAAGCTGATTTATGGTAAAGCTGGAATTACAGGGAAAGAGGAAGCGTGGGAAGGGGAGGAACAGAAGGTGGTGCTGAAGGAAATCATATACTGGTTTATTCTCCAGCTCCTGTTTATCACCCTCACAGTCCTTCCCTGACCCCATTCTTCTTCCCTTACAATCCCAAATAACAAAAGCCAGGAAACAAAAAGTAGGTCAAAATAAATGCTCCAAGGAAAGTTTTCAGTTTTTTTATTCCTTCTTCTGCACATAAAACAGAGGTGTAGGGGGAGTCTGGAATGCTTCTAATCTACCAAAGGAGTCCCTTAGCTAAGAACCATAATACATGGCAAGATTAAATGTATAACAGGTTTAAAGTGAGAGAGTATATGTACAGAACTGCCTCATGCATGAGAGGAAACATAAAAATGAGTACTACAGTAGACATGAATGGGTTTAAGTATTTTTAATTTTTAAAAGTATACATTAAACCACAGGATCAGAAAAAAAGGGAAGAAAATCATAATCATCTTGATAGGTGCAAAAAAGTATTTAAATTCAACAACCATTCATGTATTTTTTTAAAGTCAGCAAACTGGAATTACATTTCTTCATTTTAAAAAGAATATCACAGAAATTACGGTAATTATTATACTCAATAGTTTACATGACAAATAATGTAAACAATCTCACGCCCTCCTCTACCAACACGATGCCACTAACATTTCTTCTATTTCAACACTTTATTGGTAGTTCTAACTAGTCCAAATAAACCAAGAAAAAGAAACAAAACATGTAGAGATGGGAAAGGAAAGAGGAAAAAAATTAACATGATTCTCAAGCAATATGATTATGTATATAGAAAATCCCAAGAATCTACTGACGACTTCCATTTCTGGGTAGGATATAGTAGCTTATGGCAAACAAATTCAACTTCAACAACTGGAAAAGGCCACGATAAATCACAAAAGTCACGTTTGCAAAGATGTTGGAAAGCTGTGCAAGCAACAGGATTGGATAAACTAGTTCCAGAAAGGCAAGCAACCTCTGAGGTGAGCTGATAATCATCATTCACTTTCTTCTCTGAAAATATTTGCTAATTCTGAGTGCAGATTGAAGATCATGCTTGCCCTAAGCAAAGGGACTCTACTGGATGAAGAGATATCATTGAGGTTTCAGTGGTGGCATGAAGTTGGTGTGACAGATTAAAGTCCCAAGAGGTCCCAAATTTGCAACTAACTTTCCCAACAGAAGATTTTCTGAGATACTACTACATATTTACCAGAATGGCTAAAAAGAAAGAGGGCAAATACCAAGTGTTAGAGAAGTTAACAAACTCTCACACACCGCTATAGAAATGCAATTTGGTATGGGCACAACCATTTTCAAAAATTGGCACTATACACTAAAGCTCATACTATGACCTAACAACGCTAGTAACAGATAAATAACCCAAATAAATGCATTTATATGTTCATAGCAACACTATTCAAAATAGCCCAAACTAGAAATGATCAAATGACAATCAACAATGAAATGATAAATTGTACATTCACACAATGGAAAGTATACAGCAATAAAAAGGAATAATACAGAACAAAGCACAATACACATGAATCTCACTAATATAAGGTTGAGTGAAAGAGGCTAGACACGAAAGAGTAAATACTGTAACCTTCCATTTATACAAAGCAGAAGAGCAAGTAAAATCAAGCTATGCCTTCATTCCAGGATAGTCATTAACCCTTGGGAGTGGGAGTAGTGATTGGATTTGAAAAGGAGAATGAAGGGGCTTTGGGGTTCCAGGTCATGTGCTGGTTATACAGGTATGTTCAGTTTGTAAAAATGCATTAAGTTGAACACTGACATCTTTCAATACAAAGTTCTTAAAAATAGAGCTTTTCAAAATATCATAAAACACAGTAAAATAAAAGGAAGGGGGAGATATATGAATTACTGATATTACAAATATCAACCACCAAAAATCATCCTGGAAACAGTACCACTTGAATACTGGAAAGTAGCTACCCATACCAAAGAGGTGCTAAACTAAGCTCACTAAGGAACAGTAGTACAATTAACATAATTAAACCTTCTCAGATGTGTCTTGAGACAATTACTTCTGTTGATTGGCCACAAGAAATAGGAGGCCCATGTAAGTACAGTATCAGTCAACAAAGTTAACTCAGTATGCTAAATGTTTTAACTCAGGTCTTTACTCATTACGTATTATTTGAACTAGCTTTTAGTAATTACTTTAGACTTTAGTTAAGATTTAAAAATAAAACTTGACACTCCCAGTAACTAATAAAGAGCTAAGTATAACACAGATAAAAGCAAAATGATTAAACTTTGAATAAATTCTCCCCTCAACAACTTTCAATATTTATACCAAACAACTTCTAATTCAGGATTTGAATGAGACAAATTATTTTTAAAACAAAATTAAAAGAATACCATACAAAGTTAACATTTCTTCAAACTCAATTAATTTTACATGTGGGTAACCTCTCATAGATGCTTCATGAACCCAGAAGAGCAAGGGCAGCTTAAAGACACCTGTCATGGTTTTCTTCTTCTTCTTTTTAAGATAGGGTCTCGCTCCCATCATCCAGGCTGGAGTGCAGTGCCACTATCACGGCTCACGACTTCCCGGGCTCAGGTGATCCTCCCACCTCAGCCTCCTGTGTAGCTGGAACTACAGGCATGCGCCACCATGCCTGGCTAATTTTTTGTATTTTTTTTTTTTTTTTTCAGTAGAGACAGGTTTTGCCATGTTTCCCAGGACGACTTGAACTCCTGGGCTCAAGCAATCTTCCCACTTCGGCTTCCCAAGTGCTGGGATTATAAGCACAAGCCACCACGCCTGGCCTGGCTTCTAAAGATTAATTCAAATTAGTTATAGGTCAAAGAGTTATCGACCTGTAACTAATTCTCTCAAGATAGCCCTCTAAAAAAAGCAAACCATAAATATTCCTTATCAAAAATAGTTGGGATCAGAAGTGTTTCAGATTTTCCTGGATTTTAAAATATTTGCATTACATTTACCAATAGAGCATCTGCTTTGAGCATCATGTTGGTGCTCAAAAAATTTAGAATTCTGGAGGATTTCTGATTTTGAATTTTTCAGATTTGGAATGCTCAACCTGTATTCTGTACAGAGGGTTCAGTTCCACCTATATGTACATGCTGGTTCTGACAGAAGATAATCTGCCCAACTCAGAGAATGCAGCCTCAGGAAACTTGACCTGTACTTTGCCTTAGTATGATTCTTCACTGTCTGCACTGATCTACTGACAACTTCCAGGCCGTGTTCGGTAATTACATACCTTCATCTTTACCAAATGACCTCTCTGCTCCTGAGGTACTGGATACTACCGGACTATTCTGGCCAAACCAGATTTTCTGGCCTCATCTAGTGTGTTTTTGTTTTTAAAAACAGGTCTCCCTATGTTGCGCAGGCTGAACTTGAACACCCAGGCTCAAGCGATCCTCCCATCTCAGCCTCCCAAGTAGAAGGGTGTGCCAGGCCGGGTGCGGTGGCTCAAGCCTGTAATCCCAGCACTTTGGGAGGCCGAGACGGGCGGATCACGAGGTCGGGAGATCGAGACCATCCTGGCTAACACGGTGAAACCCCGTCTCTACTAAAAAAATACAAAAAACTAGCCGGGCGAGGTGGCGGGCGCCTGTAGTCCCAGCTACTCGGGAGGCTGAGGCAGGAGAATGGCGTGAACCCGGGAGGCGGAGCTTGCAGTGAGCTGAGATCCGGCCACTGCACTCCAGCCTGGGCAACAGAGCGAGACTCTGTCTCAAAACAAAAAAAAAAAAAAAAAAAAGAAGGGTGTGCCATAGTGCCCATTTTGGCCTCAAGAGTCACATGAGGCCGGGTTCGATGGCTCATGCCTGCAATCCCAGCACTTTGGGAGGTCGAGGCAGGTGGATCACCTGATGTCAGGAGTTCAAGACCAGCCTGACCAACGTAGAGAAGCCCATCTCTACTAAAAATACCAAAATTAGCCAGGCGTGGTGGCGGGCTCCTGTAATCCCAGCTACTCGGGAGGCTGAGGCAGGAGAATTGCTTGAACCCGGGAGGCAGAGGTTGCGGTGAACTGAGATCGCGCCACTGCACTCCAGCCTGGGCAACAAGAGCAAAACTCCATCTCAAAACAAACAAACAAACAAAGTCAGATGAAATGTATACATGGCCCATTAAATTGACAGAGGTACCTATAGTTGCATCATACTCAGGCAACCTTCACAGGGTTTCTACTGTAAAATATGTTTATATAAACTTCACCAAGGTATAGTTCCTGGTACACAGCAGTCATCCATGAATGGTAACTTGATTATTATAAAATCATCATCATTATTATGGTCGTAGTGGGTGAGGTGCAAACAGACCACCTCCATAACCACCATGTTATTACCAGCATTCTTAACACATAGTCATGTGAATTCCAGATGTTACTTGTCATCTCTGGTGGTCAAAAACATTCATTAGGCAGGCTGATAATAGGATTATACTTTATAAGACTACTAGGAAAACAGGTAAATAATTATCCCTTTACAACTGCAATAGATGAGCCAGTGTTTATAGTGAGTAGTTCTCAATGGGTGACTATTTCCACTCACCAACCCCCCACTGAGGACATCTGGCAATGACTAGAGGAATTTTTTATTGTCACAACTGAAGGTGCTAATGGCATATAGTGAGTAGAGGCCAGGGATGCCACTAAGCATCCTACACTGCACCGGATATCTCCCACAAGAATTATTTGGCCCACACCTGTAATCCCAGCACTTTGGGAGGCTGAGGCAGGCGGATCACCTGAGGCCAGGAGTTTGAAACCAGCCCAGCCAACAAGCTGAAATACTGTCTCTACTAAAAATACAAAAATTAGCTGGGCATGGTGGCACAAACCTATAATCCCAGCTACGCGGGAGGCTGAGGCACAAGAATCACTTGAATCTGGGAGGCAGATGTTGCAGTGAGCCAAGATTGTGCCACTGCACTGTAGTCTGGGCAACAGAGTGAGACTGTATCTTTAAAAAAAGAAAAAGATGGCCGGGCGCAGTGGCTCAAGCCTGTAATCCCAGCACTTTGGGAGGCCGAGACGGGTGGATCACGAGGTCAGGAGATCGAGACCATCCTGGCTAACACGGTGAAACCCCGTCTCTACTAAAAAATACAAAAAACTAGCCGGGTGAGTTGGCGGGCGCCTGTAGTCCCAGCTACTCGGGAGGCTGAGGCAGGAGAATGGCGTAAACCCGGGAGGCGGAGCTTGCAGTGAGCTGAGATCCGGTCACTGCACTCCAGCCTGGGCAACAGAGCAAGACTCCGTCTCAAAAAAAAAAAAAAAAAAGAAAAAGATTTTGATATAAAATATCAATAGTGCTAAGGATGAAAGACCCTAGTTTATAGTTCTGATTTTATTACCCCCAAAATAATGGATGAAAATCACTGCAACCAATTCTATCCACTTAAACCCAAGAGACAGCCTCATTGAAGTACGAAAAGCTTCTATAAACTCCCATCTATGTATCTATATATTTCTCAATCAATCAATCGAAATCTAAGCCACAAAAGATTTAAATGAAGAGGAAAAAAACTGGTAACGAAAGAGAAAGAGAGAAGGAAACTTTACAGGAACCTTGTCCTAGAGTAAGGAATCTAGTGCACAAGTGAAGGGGTTAAGCTTAGAAAGAAGCAAAACCAGTATGTCAGAACAGATGCTTACTGAATATTCAGTTAGTATCTTGTAGGACATATACTTGTTTAGGGAATAAATATATTATATAATATATTATCTATATACATAACATATTCAATGAACCCCTTATATAGATCCTATTATTCCCATTATTTACTGGATGGGGAAGTTAAAGCTCAGAAAAGTTATTTGGTTGGAACCACATAGGTATAAAATAGAAGAGCTAAGATTCAAACCTGTCTTTAGACACAAAACCACCATGCTGTTAAACACTTCACCAAGTTAAAAGTACAGCTCAACACTTTGGGAGGCTGAGGCTGGCAGATCACCTGAGGTCAGGAGTTCAAGACTAGCCTGACCAACATGGAGAAATCCCGTCTCTACTAAACATACCAAATTAGCCGGGCACGGTGACACATGCCTATAATCCCAGCTACTCGGGAGGCTGAGGCAGGAGAATCACTTGAACCCAGGAGGTAGAGGCTGCAGTAAGCTGAGATTGCACCACTGCACTCCAGCCTGGGCAACAAGAGCAAAGCTGTGTCTCAAAAAAAAAAAATTAAAAATAAAAATTAAAAAAAAAAAAAAAACCATGAAAAAAAAGGAATTAGTTTGTCAGCTCACAACTGGGGCAATTTCCAAAATGATTTTTTAAATGGTTTCTCAGGTGAAAAATTCAAGCAGACAATGGAACAGAACCCACAGCCTAATTCTAGCACTTACATCCTCACTCAACTGCTAATCTAATGTAGTTTGGCCCAATGTTGCTGTCAATTTTAGGTTCCACTTTGTTTCTTTGTACACATAGGAAAATAACTGCTGGAAGTTTAGAAAGTTAGTAGGCTTGATTCTGACTCTCTTACCACCAATGCTATTCTATTTCTATTTCTTCATTTAGATATAAACTTTGTATTTTATTTTTTCTTTTTGTGGGTACATAGCACGTGTATAGACATAGACTTTATGAAAAGTCACCGGCCGGGCGCGGTGGCTCACGCCTGTAATACCAGCTCTTTGGGAGGCTGAGGACAGCGGATCACAAGGTCATGAGATCGAGACCATCCTGGCTAACATGGTGAAACTTCGTCTCTACTAAAAACACACACAAAAAAATTAGCCAGGCGTTTTGGCAGGCGCCCGCAGTCCCAGTTATTCGGGAGGCTGAGGCAGGAGAATGGAGAGAACCCGGGAGGCGGAGGTTGCAGTGAGTTGAGATCGCACCACTGCACTCAAGCCTGGGTGACAGAGCAAGACTCCATCTCAAAAAAAAAAAAAAAAAAAGTCACCTCTGGCCGGGCACAATGGCTCACGCCTGTAATCCCAGCACTTTGGGAGGCCGAGGTGGGCCGATCACGAAGTCAGGAGATTGAGACCATCCTGGCTACCAAGGTGAAACCCCGTCTCTACTAAAAAAAAAAAAAACAAAAAAAAACACAAAAATTAGCAGGTGGTGGGCGCCTGTAGTCCCAGCTACTCGGGTGGCTGAGGCAGGAGAATGGCGTGAACCCGGGAGGCGGAGCTTGCAGTGAGCCGAGATTGTGCCACTGCACTCCAGCCTGGGCAACAGAGCGAGACTCCATCTCAAAAAAAAAAAAGGATGATCACCTATATTCTCTTCAATACCATTAAAATGGACTCATCCATAAAACTGTAACCAATCGATAAAGGCAATCCACAAGCATTCAAGACTATTAGGTAAAAAAGTGAACTCACTTTTTCTTGCCACAGTAGGCAAAACTAAGTTCAATGTTGGTAGATACAAGGAGAGCAACTGATGCTTATGTAGACAATTTAACCTAGTCTTCACGGACTAGGCTGTGTCAGCAGTACCACACCACCAAGCATTCAAGTAGAGGCTACTTTATGATACAAGTTTCAAACTATTTTTTAAAAAAGAAATATGCTTTCTTCCACTGAAATCTTATGGAAATCTAATTCATAAAATGAAATGACTAGTTCAAGAAGGGAAGAGGAAGTCATTGACACCCTCCCCCTATCCAAATGAACAAAACAAAACAAAAATTCCAGGTTCCATCAGTGTTGGTGATACTGACAAGGATTCCTAAAGCTCTGACAAGTATAGTTTAAAAATTAATGCAGAACGCCAATAAAAATACCAAAAAGCTACTTTATGGAGACATATTGATGTTAAAGTTTATATGGAAAAACAAACACACAAGAATAAATAGCAAGGAAAGGCCAGGCACGGTGGCTCACACCTGTAATCCCAGCACTTTGGGAGACTGAGACAGGTGAATCACCTGAGTTCTGGAGTTCGAGACCAGCCTGGCCAACATGGTGAAACCTTGCCTCTACTAAAAATACAAAAATTAGCTGGGCGCAGTGGTGGGCGCCTATAGTCCCAGCTACTTGGGAGGCTGAGACAGAAAAATCACTTGAACCCTGGAGGCAGAGGTTGCCACAGCACTCCAGCCTGGGTGACAGAGCAAGACTCCGGCTCGGAAAACAAACAAAAAAGAATGGAAAAGACTAGAAAGTAGAGAATTAGACTGAAATACATATGGAAACTTAGCATTTAACAGAAATGGCATTCAGTGTAAGAGATGGACTTTTAGGCCAGGCGTGGTGGCTCAAGCCTGTAATTCCAGCACTTTGGGAGGCCGAGACGGGCGGATCACGAGGTCAGGAGATCGAGACCATCCTGGCTAACACAGTGAAACCCCGTCTCTACTAAAAAATACAAAAAACTAGCCGGGCGCGGTGGCAGGCGCCTGTAGTCCCAGCTACTCGGGAGGCTAAGGCAGGAGAATGGCGGGAACCCGGGAGGCGGAGCTTGCAGTGAGCTGAGATCTGGCCACAGCACTCCAGCCTGGGCGACAGAGCGAGACTCCGCCTCAAAAAAAAAAAAAAATACAAAAAACTAGCCGGGCGAGGTGGCGGGCACCTGTAGTCCCAGCTACTCAGGAGGCTGAGGCAGGAGAATGGCGTAAACCCGGGAGGCAGAGTTTGCAGTGAGCTGAGATCCGGCCACTGCACTCCAGCCTGGGCGACAGAGCGAGACTCTGTCTCAAAAAAAAAAAAAAAAAGAGAGATGGACTATTTTTTTTTATTTTTTTTTTAGAAAGAGTTTCGCTCTGTCGCCCAGGCTGGAGTGCAGGAGATGGACTTTTAATAGTGTCTGGACAATTGAGTTGCCATCAGGAAAAAGACAAAATCAGATCCACATCTAACATCATTCACAAATATAAACTCCCAATAAACAAGAAAACAAAATGTAAAAAATGAAACTATGTAAGTGATATGGTTTGAATCTGTGTCCCCACCAAATCTCAAGCTGAATTGTAAACCCCAGTGTTGGAGGTGGGGCCTGATGGGAGGTGACTGGATCATGGGGGCAGAGTTCTCATGAATGGGTTAGCAGCATCCTCTTGGTGGTGTTCTTGTGATAGTGAGTGAGATCTGGTTGTTTAAAAGTGTGTAGCACCTCCCTCCTCCTTGGTCCTGCTCCTGCCATGTAAGCAGTGCTTTCTTCCCCTTCGCCTTCCACTATGACTGAAAGTTTCCTGAGGCCTCCCCAGAAACCGAGCAGATGCCAGCATGATGCTTCCAGTATGCCTGCAGAACTGTGGGCCAATTAAACCTCTTTTCTTTATAAATTATCCAGTCTCAAGTATTTCTTTATAGCAATGCGAGAACTGACCAATAAAGTAAGTACTAGATAAAAGATAGTTGAATTCTTCTTATTCTTCTTTAACTTTGGTGTACAAAAAAAATCCAGGGGCATGGATAAAAAACTAAATATGAGCTAAAATCATAAAACTCTTAGAAGAAAACATAGGCCAAAAGCTTCATGACATTGGATTGGGCAATGATTTCCTGGATATGACACCAAAAACACAGGCAATAAAAGAAAAAAATAAACTGAATTGGCCAGGCATGGTGGCTCACGCCTGTAATCCCAGCACTTTGGGAGGCCAAGGTGGGCAGATCACCTGAGGTTGGGAGTTCAAGACCAGCCTGACCAACATGGAGAAACCGTGTCTCCACTAAAAATAAAAAATTAGCCGGGCATGGTGGCACATGCCTGTAATCCCAGCTACTCGGGAGGCTGAGGCAGGAGAATCTCTTGAACCCAGGAAGTGGAGGTTGTGGTGAGCCGAGATCGCACTACTGCACTCCAGCCTGGGCAACAAGAGCAAAACTCCATCTCAAAAACTAAATAAATAAGTAAATAAATAAATAAATAAACTGACCTATATTAAAATAAAAAATTTCTGTGCAAAGGATACAGTGAAAAGGCAACCTGTGGAGTGGGAAAAAATATCTGATAAGGGGTTAATATCCAGAATATATCAAAACCTTCAACAAAACAACAAAAAAATTCTAAAAGGGCAAAGGTCTTGAAAAGACACTTCTCCAAAGAAGACATACAAATGGCCAATAAGTACATAAAAAGATGCTCAACATCACTAATCATTTGAAAAGTACAAATCAAAACTAAAATGAAATGCCACTTCATACCGATTAGGATAATTATTTTAAAAACACTGTGAATACAAAAAATTAGCCAGGTGTGGTAGCGCGCGCGCCTGTAGTCCCAGTCAATCAGGAGGCTGAGGCAGGAGAACGGTGTGAACCCGGGAGGCGGAGCTTGCAGTTAGCAGAGATGGTGCCACTGCACTCCAGTCTGGGTGACAGAGGGAGACTCCGTCTCAAAACAAACAAATAAACAAACAAACAAAAAAACACATCCTGGCCAACATAGTGAAACCCCGTCTCCACTAAAAATACATAAATTAGCCAGGTGTGGTGGCGTGCGCCTGTAGTTCCAGCTACTCAGGAGGCTGAGGCAGAAGAATCCCTTGAACTTGGGAGGCAGAGGTTGCAGTGAGCCAAGATCGTGCCGTCGCACTCCAGCTTGGAGACAGAGCAAGACTCGATCTCTAAAAATAATAATAATAAATAAAATAAGTGCAGGTGAGGATGTGGAAAAACTAGCCTGTGCACACTGCTAGTGGGAATACAAAATGGTACAGCAGTATGGAAAACAGTATGGCAGTTCCTCAGAAAATTAGAAATAGAATTACCATGTGATCCAACAATTCCACTTCTGGATATGTATACAAAAGAAACGAAAGCAAAGACTCGAACAGATATTTGTACAGCTATGTTCATAGCAGCAGTACTGGCAACAGCCAAAAGGTGGAAGTCACCCAAGTGTCCACTGATGGATGAATCAATAAACAAAATGTAGTTTATACAATAAAATTTATTCAGCCTTAAAAAGGAAAAAATTCTGACACATGCTACCATATGAACCTAGAAGACATACTAAATGAAATAAGCTGGCTGGGCGCGGTGGCTCACACCTGTAATCCCAGCACTTTGGGAGGCCGAGGCAGGTGGATCATGAGGTCAAGAGATTAAGACCATCCTGGTCAACATGGTGAAACCCCGTCTCTACTGAAAATACAAAAAATAGCTGGGAGTGGTGGTGTGCACATGTAGTCCCAGCTACACAGGAGGCTGAGGCAGGAGAATTGCTTGAACCCAGGAGGCAGAGGTTGCAGTGAGCCAAGACCACACCACTGCACACCAGCCTGGCAACAGAGCAAGACTCTGTCTCAAAAAAAAAAAAAAAAAAAAAAAAAAGAAAAGAAATCAGCTAATCACAAAAGGACAAATATTACACAACTTCACTTACATAAGGTAATTAGAGTAGTCAAATTCACAGACAGAAAACAGACTGGTGGTTGACAGGGTCTGAAGGGAGGGGAAATGGTGACTTATTATTTGATGGGCATAGAGTTTCAGTTTGGTGATATGAAAAAAGTTCTAGAGCTGGATGACGGTGATGGTTACACAACAACGTGGATGTATTTACCACGACTGAACAATGCACATAAAAATGCTCAAAATGGGCCAGGTGTGGTGGCTCATGCTTGTAATCCCAGTACTTTGGAAAGCCAAGGTGGGAAGACCACCTGAGGCCAGGAGTTTGAGACCAGTCTGGGCAACATAGTCAGACCCCATCTATACACACACACAAAAAGGTCAAAATAATAAATTTTATATTATATATTTGTTATCACAATAATAAAACCAACCATGATGGGGGGTGGGGTGGGAAACAGAATCAAAATTCTAACAAACTGGCCGGGCGCAGCGGCTCACGCCTGTAATCCCAGCACTTTGGGAGGCCCAGGCAGGTGGATCACGAGGTCAGGAGATCGAGACCATCCTGGCTAACACAGTGAAATCCTGTCTCTACTAAAAAATACAAAAAATTAGCCGGGCATAGTGGCAGGCGCCTGTAATCCCACCTACTCGGGAGGCTGAGGCAGGAGAATGACGTCAACCCTGGAGGCGGAGTTTGCAGTGAGCCTAGATCGAGCCACTGCACTCCAGCCTGGGTGACAGAGCGAGACTCCATCTCAAAAAGAAAAAGAAAAATTCTAACAAACTAACCTAACAACTATAAATGAGTAACATAATCACATTGAAGGAGTGTAAAAGAAAAGAATTTAACTACGGAAAGCTGGATTTTGACTGGATACAATAAAGCTTAAGAGAAAAAGAACTATATGTAAATATTATGACCTATTTTAAAAGTGTTTCTCACAGGTGAGCTAGCAATTATGAAACTTTGTGTACACTAGAATTGAGGAAATAAGAAAGTAAATTGTAGAAAATGAAATCCAGTGTTCTCATTGTTGGAAAAAGAAGTTATAAATAAGAAATGGGAAAAGGCTAAAATTGTGGTACTAAGTTGGAATCAAAGGTATCAATGTAAACTTATATTTTTAATAGATACAGAAAGACATAGAAATATAAATATGTGTATATGTGGCTGTCCACTAGAAGCACTAGACTGTCCACTAGAAGCAATGGCACCTCAGCAGCAATGAGCACATCTAGTGCCCAGACCTTGGTCTCTAAAGATTATTTTCCGGCCGGGCGAGGTGGCTCACGCCTGTAATCCCAGCACTTTGGGAAGCTGAGATGAGCAGATCACCTCAGGTCAGGAGTTTGAGACCAGCCTGGCCAACATGATGAAACCCCATCTCTACTAAAAATACAAAAATTAGCCAGGCGTGGTGGTACATGCCTGTAATCCCAGCTGCCTGGGAGGCTGAGGCAGGAGAATTGCTTGAACCTGGGAGGCAGAGATTGCAATGAGCTGAGATCACGACATTGTACTCCAGCCTGGGCGACAGAATAAGACTCTGTCTCAAAATAAAAAAAAATTATTTTCCAATAAAAGGAACTAAGTGATTGATTCAAGGGCTAGGGTAAGAAAAATATAAGATGAGTCTGGAACACAAGTAAAACAATACTCTAAAAAAAATGGGGCTTATTCAAAATACACAGGCGCCAAAACAAAGAAACTCCTAAGGGTCAAAGCCATAATAATTTGAGCAACAAAACAAAGAACGATAGTACTGAATTTTCAGCCATAAGTTAACATAAATGTATGTTCATAGCAATACAAATAAATAACAAAAAGAAAAAGCAGGCTGGGCATGGTGGCTCACACCTGTAATTCCAGCACTTTGGGAGGCTGAGGAAGGCGGATCACCTGAAGTCAGGAGTTCGAGACCAGTTTGGCCAACATGGTGAAATCCTGTCTCTACTAAAAATACAAAAATTAGCCAGGTATGGTGGCACATGCCTGTAGTTCCCAGTACTCAGGAGGCTGAGGCAGGAGAATTGCTTGAACCTGGGAGGCAGAGGTTGCAGTGAGCCAAGACTGTGCCACTGTGCTCCAGCCTGGGCAACAGAGTGAGACTCCATCTCAAAAAAAAAAAAAAAAAAAAAGAATATCAATATTTCTCAAATTCTTCCAAAAAAGAAGAGAGAATACCTCCAAACTCATTTTAGGAAATCAGTATTACCCTGATACTAAAGCCAGACAAGGACACTATAAGAAAAGAAAATTACAGGCCAATAACCTTGATGAATACAGACAAACATTTAGCCAGACTAAGAAAAAAAGACAGAAGACACAAATAAAAACAGAGATGAAAAAGGAGACATTAGGCCAGGTGCGATGGCTCACGCCTATAATCCAGTACTTTGGGAGGCCGAGGTGGGCGGATCACCTAAGGTCAGGAGCTCGAGACCAGCCTGGCCAACATGGTGAAACCCCGTCTCTACTAAAAATACAAAAATTAGCCAGGCGTTGTGGCAGGCGCCTGTAATCCCAGCTACTCGGGAAGTTTGAGGCAGGAGAAACACTTGAACCCGCGAGGCGAAGGTTGCAGTGAGCCGAGATCACACCACTGTACTCCAGCCTGGGGGACAAGAGCGAGACTTCATCTCAAAAGAGAAAAAAAGAGAAAGAAAAAGAAAAAGGAGACATTACAATTGATACTGCAAAAATTCAAAAGATCATTAGTGGCTACTATGAGCAACTATATGCCAATAAATTGAAAAATCTAGAAGAAATGGGTAAATTCCTAGACACACACAACCTACCAAGATTGAACCATGAAGAAATCCAAAACCTAAACACACCAACAAGTAACAAGATTGAAGCCGTAATAAAGTCTGCCAGCTAAGAAAAGCCCAGGACCCATGGCTTTCCTGCTGAATTATACTAAATATTTAAATAACTAATACCAATTCTGCTCAAATTATTCCAAAAAATAGAGGAGGAAGGAATAACTCCAGACTCATTCTATGAGGCCAGTATTACCCTAATACCAAAACCATACAAAGACACATCAAAAAATGAAAACTACAGGCCAATATCACTGATGAATATTGGTGCAAATACCCTCAACAAAATACTTGCAAACCAAATTCAACAGCATGTTAAAAGGATCATTCACCGTGATCAAGTGAGATTTATCTCTGCAATGCAAGGATGGTTCAACATCAACACACTTATTGCAAACAATAAATGTGATACACCACATTAACAGAATGAAGGGGGAACAACCCCACACGAATCTCAACAGATGTAGAAAACAGGCTAAGTATAGTGGCTCATGCCTGTCATCCCAACATTTTGGGAGGCTGGGATGAAAGGATGGCTTGAGTTCAAGAGCTCAAGACCAGCCTGGGCAACATAGCAAGACACCACCTCTACAAAAACAGCTGGACATGATGGCATACGCCTATATTCCCAAGTACTCAGGGATGCTAAGGTAGAAAGATCCCTTGAGCTCAAGAATTTAGGTCTGCAGTGAGCCAGGATTGCACCACTGCACTCCAGTCAGGCTGACAAGAGTGCAATAGTGTCTCAAAAACAAAAAAACAAAAAAAGATGGCCAGGTGCAATGGCTCATACCTGTAATCCCAGCACTTTGGGAGGCCAAGGCAGGTGGATCACCTGAGGTCAGGAATTCAAGACCCGTCTGACCAACATGGAAAAACCCCGTCTCTACTAAAAATACAAAATTAGCCGAGTGTGGTGGCACATGACTGTAATCCCAGCTACTTGGGAGGCTGAGGCAGGAGAATCGCTTGAACCCAGGAGGCAGAGGTTGCAGTGAGCCAAGATCTTGCCATTGCACTCCAGCCTGGGCAACAAGAGCAAAACTCCATCTCAAAAACAAAAACAAAAACAAATCCCTCTTCACAGACAGCTTTCAGATGCCACATGCAGGATCTGTGAAAAAAGGGGAAAAAATAGATGCAGAAAAATAATTTGACAATATTCAACAGCCTTTCATGGTAAAAACTCTCAACAAATTAGGTATACAAGGAATACCTCCATTGTGTACTTCAGTACAATAAGGGCCATGGAAGACAAGCAAACAATGAACATATTCAGCAGTGAAAAGTTGAAAGCCTTTCCTCTATAATCAGGAACAAGCATGATGAGGATGCCCACTCTCACTTCTATTCATCAGTGATAATTTTCTGATTTTGATGGTATTGTGATTATACAGAGAATCACACTAAAAAGGCCAGGCACAGTGGCTCCCGCCTGTAATCCCAACACTTTGGGAGGCCGAGGTGGGGGGATCACCTGAGGTCAGGAGTTCAAGACCAGCCTGACCAACATGGAGAAACCTCGTTTCTACTAAAAATACAAAAATTAGCCAAGCGTGGTGGCACAAGCCTGTAATCCCAGCTACTTAGGAGGCTGAAGCAGGAGAATGGCTTGAACCTGGGAGGTGGGGGTTGCAGTGAGCCAAGATCTCGCCATTGCACTCTACCAGGCCAATAGAGTGAGACTCTGCCTCAAAAACAAACAAAAACAAAAACAACAACAACAACAAAAACTTAGGAATAAATTTAACAAAAGAAATGTAAAACTTAAACTCTAAATGGAAAGACTCCCATGTTCATGGATGAGAAGACAGTATTTTTAAGATAACAGTAATCCCCAAATAGATTAAAATCCCACCTAAGACTTCTTTTTTGCAGAAATTGACAAATTGATCCTAAGACTTGTTTGGAAATGCAGAGGACCCAAAATGGTCAAAAAAGTCTTGAGAAAGAAAAACAAAGCTGGAAGACTCAAACTGCCTGACTTCAAAACAACTGTAAACAAAATAGTGTGGTACTGGCATCAGGATAAACATACAGATTAATGGAACAAAACAGAAAGCTCAGAGATAAACTCTCACTTTTTGATCAATTTATTTTTGAAAAGAATGATGGCCGGGCATGTTGTAATCTCAGCACTTTGGGAGGCCGAGGTGGGCAGATCACTTGATGCCAGGAGTTCAAGACTAGCCTGGCCAAGATGGTGAAACCCCATCTCTACTAAAAATACAAAAATTATCTGGGCACAGTGGTGGACGCCTGTAGTCCCAGCTACTCGGGAGGCTGAGGCATGAGAATTGTTTAAACATGGGAGGCGGAGGTTGCAGTGAGCAGAGATCATGCCACTGCACTCCAACCTGGGCAACAGAGCAAGACTCCATCTCAAAAAAAAAAAAAAAAAAAAAAAAACCCCAAAAAGGATGCCAAAACAATTCAATGAGGAAAGACTAGTCTTTTCAACAAACAGTACTGGATATCCACATATAAAAAGATGAAGTTGGACTCTTACCTCACACCATATATATAAACTAACTCAAAATAGATCAAAGACTTCCATGTAACAGCTAAATAATTAAATAATACAACTCTTTTTTTTTTTTTTTTTTGAGACAGAGTTTTGCTCTTGTTGCCCAGGCTAGAGTGCAAAGGGGTAATCTCAGCTCACTGCAACGTCCACCTTCCAGGTTCAAGTGATTCTCCTGTCTCAGCCTCCTGAGTAGCTGGGATTACAGACGCCTGTCACTACGCCTGGCTAATTTTGGGTATTTTTAGTAGAGACGGGGTTTCACCATGTTGGCCAGGCTGGTCTCGAACTCCTGACCTCAGGTGATCTGCCCACCTCGGCCTCCCAAAGTGCTAGGATTACAGGTGTGAGCCACCACGCCTGGCCAATAATACAAATATTAAAAGAAAATTTAAGAGTAAATCTTTGTGCCAGCTACTTGGGTGCCTGAGACAGGAGAATCACTTCAAGCCATGAGGCGGAGGCTACAGTGAGCTGAGATCATGCCACTACACTCTAGCCTGGCGACAGAGCAAGACTCCATCTCAAAAACAAAACCCCAAAACTTAAAGTCTCAGATTCATGAAGCTAGGAAGTTTAAAGATGATCTGGTCCCCTCTCACTCACCTCTGCCAAAAAAACAGATGGGTCTAGGTGTGGTGGCTCACGCCTGTAATCCCAACACTTTGAGGGGCCAAGGTGGGCGGATCACCTGAGGTCAGGAGTTCGAGACCAGCCTGGCCAACATGGTGAAACCCCATCTCTACTAAAAATACAAAATTAGCTGGGCATGGTGGCACATGCCTGTAGTCTCAGCTACTTGGGATACTGAGGGAGAGAACTGCTTGAACCTGGGAGGCGGAGGTTGCAGTGGGTCAAGATCGCACCACTGCACTCCAGCCTGGGTGACAGAGAGAGACTCCGTCTCAAAAAAAAAAAAAAAGAAAGAAAAATTAGCTGGGGCATGGTGGCGGGCGCCTATAATCGCAGCAACTCGGGAGGCTGAGGAATGAGAATTGCTTGAACTCAGGAGGCAGAGGTCGCAGTGAGCGCCACTGCACTCCAGCCTACGCAACAGAGCGACACTCTGTCTCAAAAAAAAAAAAAAAAGAAAAGAAAGAAATGGTATTTGTTATTTTCTCAAGACTCCATCCTCCCCAAAATCTCTTTGGCTAGAAGTTCGGACTATTTCACTTCTGATGTCATCTTCCACCTCTCTAACACCCAACCTCTCCAACTATGTTTCCTTCTTATCCCTAAATGTAAGCATTGTCAAGGCTGGCCCCTTCCCCACCACATCTGAACATAGATTATTTTTCCTATATCCATCCATGTCTGTGTCTTCAACTCTATGCTCAGATTTAGGAAATCAGCTCAGGCCTTCTTACCAAGTTCCAGTCATATTTCAAATGCTTCCTGCAGATCTCCCCTTGGCTATCCAGTAATCACTTCAGACTCAATATCAGCAACTACCATGTATATTATTCCTAAAAATATCTCCCTGTTTTAATATCCCCATCTCTACTAAAGATGCCGTGCTACCTCTAGGAAGAAGATAATATAATGGTCACCCCTGAGGTTCTTGAGTGAGCCCAGCTGAATTCATATCTCGCTAAGCCACTTATTAGCTGTGTGTCCTTGAGCAAGTTAACCTCTTTGAGCTTCAATATCCTTATCCGAAAGAAAAAAAAAAAAAAACACCACCACCACCACTCTCCCACAGAATTCCTGTGGCCATTAAAGACAACGACATATGCAGCCAGGTGCAGTGGCTCACGGCTGTAATCCCAGTACTCTGGGAGGCCAAGGTAAGTGGACTGCTTGAACCGAGGAGTTTGAGACCAGTCTGGGCAACATGACGAAACCCTGTCTCTAAAAAAAAAAAAAAAAAAAAAAAATCCCCCAAAAATTAGCCAGGTATGGTGGTATGTGCCGAGTTCCAGCTACTAGTCCCAGCTACTTGGGGAACATGGGAGTACTGAGGTGGCAGGAGAATCACCTGAGCCGGGAGAGGTCGAGGCTGCAGTGAGGCCTGATCACACCACTGCACTCCACCTAGGGGCGACAGAGTGAGAGTGACTGTTTCTCACACATACACATACACGCACACACGCACGACATATGCAAAGCTCCTAATAAAATGCATAAACTGGGGTTATTATAAGTGAAATAAGCCAGGCACAGAAAGACAGACATCACATGTTCTTACTTATTTGTGGGATCTAAAAATCAAAACAACTGAACTCATGGAGATAGAGTAGCGATGGTTACCAGAGGCTGGGAAGGGTAGTGGATGGTTGAGGGCAGGTGGGGATGGTTAATGGGTACCAAAGGAAAAAAAAAAAGACCTAGTATTTGATACCACAATAGGGTGACTATAATCAACAATAATTTAATTGCACATTTCAAAATAATTAAGCGAGTTTAATTGGATTGTTTGTAACAAAGAATAACTGCTTGAGGGGATGACTACCTCCCACCCAAAGAAGCATTAACATATAATAGGCATTCAATAAATATTAGCTACTAAATCTTTTAAAATAAAACATTATCAGCGGCAGCAACAGCATTACAGCTGAATCCACTTAGACCTCAGCACAGGTCAGACTTGTTCTACGCTCCCTATGGGAGCTGAGGGTAATAGCCAGCCCAAAAGTGCCTACAAGACTGTGCCCCACTGCTGTACCCAATCAACCTGTTCTCTTGGTATGCCTTTGGAAAACCTGCCACCTGCCAGGCAGGACAAACATCTCACATAGCTGAACTTCCCAGAGCTGGGTCTCCCCCACGAGAGTTTTCCCTACCCTGGTGGCCCTTCCTAGACTCCGGCTCAAGATCTCAGGCTTCTCTGACTCTCCCATCATCCCTATATCCAATCAATAGCTAAACCCTGCTGAATCCTTCTTGCACATGTCTTCTGCAGACACTCTTCTTTCCCTGTCATTTGTACTACCTTCTTTATCCCTCACCAGTCTCTGCCTGCATTTCAAACTGTGCTTACAAAAAACAGCCAGATTAATTATCCTAAAACATAGCTTTCATATGTCACTCTATTGCTCAAAAAGTATCTGAGGTTCTCTACATCCAATAGGACAAAATTTCACTTTCCTTTGCTGATATTGTGAATTTCCCTACTTCTGCACCTTTGCTAATACCATTCCTTCTATCTAAAACATTTTCTCTTCTGGTTGTGGTGGCTTATGCCTGTAATCACAGCACTTTGGGAGGCAGAGGCAGGAGGATTGCTCGAAGCCAGGAGTTAGAGACCAGTATGGACAACATAGCAATATCCTGCCTCTACAGAAATTTAAAAAATTAGCCAGGCGGCTGGGCGCGGTGGCTCAAGCCTGTAATCCCAGCACTTTGGGAGGCCGAGACGGGCGGATCACGAGGTCAGGAGATCGAGACCATCCTGGCTAACATGGTGAAACCCCGTCTCTACTAAAAATACAAAAACAAAAAAAAACTAGCTGGGCGAGGTGGCGGGCGCCTGTAGTCCCAGCTGCTCAGGAGGCTGAGGCAGGAGAATGGCGTGAACCCGGGAGGTGGAGCTTGCAGTGAGCTGAGATCCGGCCACTGTACTCCAGCCTGGGTGACAGAGCGACACTCCGTCTCAAAAAAAAAAAAAAAAAAAATTAGCCAGGCATGGTGGCACAAGTCTGTAGTCCTAGCTACTCAGGAGGCTGAGGTGAGAGGATCACTTGAGCTCAGGAGTTCAAGGCTGCAGTGAGCTTTGATCGTGCCACCACATTCCAGCCTGGGTGACAGAGTGAGATCCTGTCTCCAAAAAACAAAATGTTTTCTCAACTCTCCTTCTTTGTTCATCCAAATTCAATATTTCCTTCAAAGACTCTTGCTCAAACCCTGCGTTCTCTGCCAAGCTCTCCCCAATCTTACTAGTAGCAGAGTGTTCTCAGCAGAGGGAAAACAGTGCAAATGATCTGAGGTAAGAGCAAGTCAAGCAAGGAGACCAGTGTGACTCATACTGTTGAGTAGGAAGTTCATTACTTAAACCTAAAATTTGAGGGAGAGGTTCTGGCTAGACAAATACATTTGGAAGTTGTCAGAATATAGATTAGGCCTATCTTACAGAATGTTTGCAATGATCGATATGATACCGGGGCATATTTGCATGACTGCCATTCAGCAATGAACTCATACATCTTTATGAATGATGTTAAATGAATGTTAAATGAAAAAAAGTAACTCAGAGAAGAAAAGTTTGTACTAAAGGTCAAAAGCAATAAAACTAAACAATATACTACCTAAGAAGTATTAAATGTGATAAAGCTATAAAGAAAACTAAGGAAATTGTTATCCAAATATAGAACAGCACAGCCAGGTGCAGTGGCCCACGCCTGTAATCCCAGCACTTTGGGAGGCTGAGGTGGGTGGATTACCTGAGGTCAGGGGTTTAAGACCAGCCTGGGCAACGTGATGAAACCCTATCTCTACTAAAAATACAAAAATTAGCCATGCATGGTGGTGCACGCCTATAGTCTCAGCTACTTGGGAGGCTGAGGCAGGAGAATCGTTTGAAGCCGGGAGGCAGAGGTTGCAGTGAGCGGAGATCGCGCCACTATACTCCAGCCTGGGCAACAAGGCCAGGCTCTTTCTCAAAATAATAATAATAATACCTCTACAGGGGAGGAATAGAGTTACAACTGGGCAGGTGAGCACAGACAGGTTCAAAGTTGCTGGAAATGTTCTGTTTCCTAAAGTAGATGGTACACAGGTATTTGTTTTGTTTTTCTTCTTTGTCCTATATACTCGGGCTTGTACAATATTAAATAAGAGAGTACAAAAACAAGAAGCAATATATAAACCTCAAACAGATGTTTCACAATGTTTTTAATAATTATTAAATTGAGAAAAAGGAAGAGTAATTTTGTGACCTGTATAACAAGGCCTAAAAATAAGAAAGGATTTAGTCATATAAAGAAAAGAGAGAAAGAGCATCTCGGAATTGGGAATGAATAGGTCATGTAAAAGGAGACAGCAAATTGGTAAGTCTGACTGGAGAAGAGTTAGGCTGAAAAGTTGGGCTAAGGTCAGCCAACAGAATGCTTACATGCTAGGTCAAGAAGTTTGAACTTGATCTTGAAATAGTGCAGAACCACTGGTGATCTTTAGGCAAGACAACAGCTTGGGAAAAGTGATTTATTAATCTGACAGTGATGATAAGAATCAACTAGTAGGGAGACAGAAGGCTGGAAAAGTCAGTTCTAAAACCTGTTCAGGTGAGATAATCTCACTGATGTAAGATGTTACTGAAGATAATCATGTTCTGAACTAGGATGGTGATGAGGGTCAAGATCACTCCAAGAAACTTTAGGAGTCTTTAAGATGAAAGACTCAGGAGGATTGGGTCTTGGGAATAGGCAATGAGGGAAAAAGATTCAAAGATTTTCAAGCTAAACTGAAAAAAATGATAATACCAACATCACAAAACTAAGGACTCTGCAGAGAAAAATCGTTCTGAAAAAAGACCATTAATCAATTAAGTTATGCAATAAATATGTACTGAGTACCTACTATGTGTCAGGCAGAGTGTGATGCCTTCCCTTCAGAAAGCAGCTTGTGAGTCCTACTTTAAAAAGTTACGTTGCCGGGCGCGGTGGCTCATGCCTGTAATCCCAGCACTTTGGGAGGCCGAGGCGGGTGGATCACGAGGTCAGGAGATAGAAACCATCCTGGCTAACACCGTGAAACCCCATTTCTACTAAAAACACACAAAAAAAATTAGCCGGGTGTGGTGGTGGGCACCTGTAGTCCTAGCTACTCAGGAGGCTGAGGCAGGAGAATGGCGTGAACCTGGGAGGCGGAGCTTGCAGTGAGCTGAGATCGTGCCACTGCACTCCAGCCTGGGCAACAGAGCGGGGACTCTGTCTCAAAAAATAAAATAAAATAAAATAAAACAATAAAAATAAAAAATAAAAAAAAAGTTATGCCGAGCACAGTGGCTCATGCCTGTAATCCCAGCACTTTGGAAGGCCAAGGCGGGTGGATCACCTGAGGTCAGCAGTTCGAGACCAGCCTGGTCATCATGGTGAAATCCCGTCTCTACTAGAAATACAAAAATTAGTTGTGTGTGGTGGCGCCCACCTGTAATCTCAGCTACTCTGGAGGCTGAGGCAGGAGAATCACTTGAACCTGGGAGGTGGAAGTTGCAGTGAGCCAAGATCCTGTCACTCTCCAGCCTGAGCGACAGAACGAGACTCAGTCTCAAAAAAACCAAAAAAAGTTATACCTTTAATAGGCAAAAAGAAACAAAATAGTTTTTTAAGAAGAATAAAATAATTTTGTGAGTCCCACTTTTTAAAAAAGTAATCTGTATTGTGATTAAAAAAAATACTAAGTTGTTTTTCAAAATTAATTGAAAGAAACAAAACATAAGAGTGGAGGTGTCAGCCGGGCGCGGTGGCTCAAGCCTGTAATCCCAGCACTTTGGGAGGCCAAGACGGGTGGATCACGAGGTCAGGAGATCGAGACCATCCTGGCTAACACAGTGAAACCCCGTCTCTACTAAAAAAATACAAAAAACTAGCCGGGCGAGATGGCGGGCACCTGTAGTCCCAGCTACTCGGGAGGCTGAGGCAGGAGAATGGCGTAAACCCGGGAGGCGGAGCTTGCAGTGAGCTGAGATCCGGCCACTGCACTCCAGCCTGGGTGACAGAGCGAGACACCGTCTCAAAAAAAAAAAAAAAAAAAAGAGTGGAGGTGTCTAGTAAAGGGTCAGAGGTAAAGGAGTTTACTGTTTATTACTGAAAGCTCCTTGAGGACAAGATTTATGGCTATCTTTGCATTTACATAGCACTGGACACAGTGTGTGATCACTACAGAGTAGATACTCAAATAATGTCTAAACTAACAGAACAATGAGGACAGACTGAAGACCAGCCAACTGAGAACTCTCCAAAACCTAACATATCTATAGAGGATCTACCCCTGTGGAAGGAAAGTGCTCTAGCCTTGTCATCCTGGCTAAAAGGTAGCCTGATCCTCTGGGTACATGTTTAGGAGATATAAAATACCAACAGAAAAACAGAAAGGAAACCAATATTTATGAAACATATACTGGGCCTGGCACAGTGGCTCATGCCTGTAACCCCAGCACTTTGGGAGGCGGGGGGATTGCTTCAGCCCAGGAGTTTGAGACCACCCTGGGCAACACCACGAAACCCCAACTCTACCAAAAATACAAAAATTAGTTGTGGGATGGGGACGTGAGCCTGCAGTCCCAGCTACTCAGGAGGCTGAGGTGGGAGGATCGCTTGAGCCCAAGAGGTAAAGATTGCAGTGAGCTGAGATCACACCACTGCACTCCAGCCTGAGCAACAGAGTGAAACCCTGTATCGAACTTAAAAGAAAACATACTGAACTTTTCCTCCCCTATCCTGGGAAGACTGTCCCCAACCTAATTTTTTTTTTTTTTTTTTAAGACAGAGTCTCGCTCAGTCACCCAGGCTGGAGTGCAGTGACACGATCTCAGCTCACTGCAACCTCCGCCTCCTGGGTTCAAGTGATTCTCCTGCCTCAGCCTCCCGGGTTCAAGCGATTCTCCTGCCCCAGCCTCATGAGTAGCTGGGATTACAAGCGCCCACCACCACGCCCAGCTAATTTTTTTGTATTTTTAGTAGAGATGGGGTTTCACGATGTTGCCCAGGCTGGTCTTGAACTCCTGACCTCAAGTGATCCGCCCACCTCGGCCTCCCAAAGTTCTGGGATTACAGGCATGAGCCACCCCACCTGGCCTCAACCCTAACTTTCAAGACAGGCAGGATGTGTGGATTAGGTTAATTAAAGAAACTCAGCGATACCCTGTCCTTTTACACTACTAAAAGGCATTTTTCTGATTAAAAGTAGTTTAAAAGCTTGAATGTTGATAGTCCCAATTGACATACCACTGTTTCCTAAGCCTACAGAACAGGGAAATGCAAAGTAGGGCTGCCTGCAAAGTGAGATGACTGATGCCCAGGTGGCTCAAGTTGTTGCCAGGGAAATGGGCTATTATCTCCAGGTGCCCCAACAGTTCAGGTAATTCCACACAGTCCCAAGTTATAAAATATGGCTGAACACAGAACAAGGAGGTTACTTTGTAAATGGATTGATTTTAAATAAATGCTTTAAGACCATCTCTGTCTCAAGAGGTTAGACCAGAAAATGAATGCCCAAATACCAGCAGAGGCAGTACTTGTGTTTGCAAGTACCTAACAGTTAAGAGCTCGGGCTCCGACGCCAGATAGACATGAGTTAAATCCCTGCTCTTCCAGCAAATAGCTGTGTGGCTATCTCGGTTAAGACATTCTTCCTACGATGTACAGCAGGGCTGACTGCATTCTTTAAGGTGTGAATATGTGGTAGCTTCAGACGTTAGGGCTTTCCTTCCTAAAACTATGCCCCAATCCCTTTGGTTGGACCTGTATTTTCCTTAAAAGCCTCACTCACTCATTTTAGGCTAGAGCTTTGCAGCTGGCTCATCTCATTCATTATGCTTTGAATCTCCCAAATTTCCATCTTTGAGAAAAACATATCTTGAAACTCTGGATGGTCGACTGGACTTAATAACTACAGAGAAAATGTAATTTTCACTAGAACATACAAACCACTTAGTTATATAAAACTTAAAATTGGTGCTCTTTAAAAATCACAAATGCTATATGCTGGAGACAGTATGAAGCTAAGCCTAGCCTATCAGTAATGAATTTAGAACAAAAGCGGACTGATCCAAAAAAGGACAAAAGGAGGCATCCTGCCTGTGCTTACCACCTGATTCTCTAGGCTCAGGGGTCTTTTGCACATTATAGGAGATTTTGTGATGTAATGGAAAACAGAGGAGAACAAGTTCCATAGAGTATTCATTTGTATTAGCTTTTCTTAGTGCCCCACTGCTACCGTCCTAACACAGGCAGTAAAGACTAAGTCCCAACAGGTTTCTCTGCCTCAGGACTCTCTCTCTCCACTCCCTGACATCCTGCACACAGCCACCAAACTACTTTTCTAAACTCCCAGTTCCATCAATAACTTCCCAGCTTAAAAACTTAAGGGCTCCCTACCTACTACGCACTGGGAAAATCCCAACTAGAATTCAAGACCCAGGCCAGCATTACCCTACCGTTATAATACAGGACTTGTGTCCTCCTAATTCCCCCAGGGAAATTCTCTAAAGCTTCAACCAGACTAATCGGCTCACCGTTCCAACACAAACTGCCCGCATATCTAGGCTGGATTACGCCCACGGCAGCCCTCACTTCAATCTTTCCGCCATTTCTTGCAAAGCCAGCCTACCCCCCACTTTTCTATCTCTACCTCCACACACTACCCATACTACTCATCTTCTGACCCTCATCAACACACCCTTTTAGCTATCTCAATTCCTGTGGCATCCCAATCCGCTCCAATCAAATCAAAGTTCCTTGGAAGGCACACACATACTTGACATAGAGGGTCCATCACAGTGCCCTGCACTTAGTAGGTGCTGGCTATTACTGATTAAAACCAGGAGGGGTTCAAATAACGTTTCTAGGGAGGGCAAGATAATACTGCCTATCCTCTTCCATTCGTAGTAAAAAATATTCAACGTTCACTACAAGCCTGAAAAAGCCTAGCGTACGCAGATCAACGGTGAAGTGGAGAGCACGCCACTGGATGGCAAAAAACCTGTGTCCTAATCCTGATTTTGCCACAATCTCGGCAATTGTCGGGAAATCAAGCCATCTCTCGGAGCCCCGGTTGTCTCCGAGCAAAACAAGGGAGCTGCTGTAGAGGATCCCGAGGTATCTTTCGGCTCCTAAATGTCCCCTGATAGGAAACCCCACACTCGTCTTCTCACTAAGGCGGGAGGCTGACAAACTTTTTTTTCCCAGCGCGGGCATTCCACACGGTCCTGGAAATTCAGTGCCCGGAGGAAAGGGCAGGGCTGAGGGCAAGGTAAGAAGCGGTCCCCCAAAAGTCGCCGGATTCCTTTACCCCACGGCTCGAGTCCGCCTCAGGTTCCCGGCCCCCTCACAGGCGGACTCCGGCAGAGTGACGCGGCGCGGCTCCCGGGTGCAGGCCGGGTGACTCTGTCCGCCCCCGCGCCCCCACACTACTGGCACACGCCCCGTGGCCCCGGGTAACGGCCCCGGTCCCTCACCAGCCCGAGGGACGTCCCCGACTCTGGACCAGGCCTCTGGCTCCCGCCTGGCCAGCCGCTCTTCCGGGCCCTGGGGCGGCCTCAGCGTGGCAGTCCGGGCCCCAGGCCGGCGGGACGGGAGGCGTGAGGGGCAGCGGCGGCGGCTTTAAGTGCTGAATCACCACTTTGCAACCCGAGCGCCAAACCACCGTGACCCACGGGGCCCGAGGGCCCGCGCGCTCCATTCCACTTACCCACACAGGCGCTCCGGGGGCGGCAGGCGGGCGCCGAAGACTGAGCGGAAGGTGCTGGGCAGCGCGGGGTGCCGAAGCCACGCTAGCCGGTACCACATTAGCCAGCGCAGTCGCCGGGATCACCGCGAACGCTTCCTGCTTGCGCTTCGAGCCGGCCCTGCGCACTGCGCATGCTCTAGCCGCCGCGCTGCGCGGTCTCCCGGGAGCTGCAGAGAGGCAGCCGCTCCGGGTTTTGCCTGGAGCCGGACGGGGCGAAGACGCTAGCGAGGACGTTGGGGACGGCGGCCTGCCGAGGCCTGAGCTAGCGGGCTGGTGGGATGGGCGTCTGGCCGGGGCGCTTTAGGAGCCAGCACCCAGACTTTCCCAGGCGGGGAGGGTCCCAGCTAGGTCCCACCGGCCGCACTTGTGAGGGTGGCGAGGTGTCTGGCTGTGAGGGAGCAAGGGGCCGTTCATGAAAACAGTGAGGGCACACGGGGCCATGTTTTCTGAGGCACCTCCACTGACTAGCGTGCCGGACCCTGCAGGTGTCGGAACTAGGTTCCTGGTCTCGGCGGCTTCACAGAAAATGAATCCGCGGCGGGCGCGCGGCTCGCGGGCTCCCTCTAGAGCGCGGTGGGGATGTGGACCGCGAAGGCACAGATGCGCTGGAGACCAGGCTGGAGTGCGACGTGGGGGAAATTCAGACGCAGGCTTCCGCTGTAGAGAGGTCAGGACCCAGGAGGACGTTTCCATCCTTGGGGAAGCTAGCAGGTCTCTTAAGAGGAAGGTGCGGATGGGACGGGCGCCACAGCAAAACAAGGCTTCAGATCCAGAGTAGAAACTACTACTCTTATTAGTACTCCGTACTAGGAATACTACTAGTGTCAGTCGGCTTCAGTCGTTCCTTTTTAAACAAAGAATTTTCTCCCCAGTGGGAAAGAATGCTTTGCACCCACGAACAGCCTAGTAGTTGTTATGGATCTAACTTTCCATAATACCTTATGGGAGTCTTTAAGGAAGAATGCGATTATGGATGGTAACTTCCCAGCTTAAGTACTTTTAGGTTTCTGGTTGGTAGACCAAAGACTGCAACCAAAAACAGTGTCCTTAGTCCAAGTATTGCTTTAAATGGGAATTCAGTAGGAGGATTCCTTAATCAAGTTGATGCTTTATCGAAGGCGTACCCACGGTCTTTTTAACAATGCAGTTTCACCTAAAGGCAAACCTTTGGATGAAAACAGGTAAAAAAATTATGGCAAGCCTCCTAGTGGGGTTTGCAAGTGCGTGGTTTTAAGAATCTTTAAATTACCAGTCCCAATGCAGAGTAGCCAATCCCCTTGAAGCAGCTCCTCTGAGAGTGTTAATGCAGACTTTCTGAATACATCTATGCTCCATTAATGGAATCTATAAATGAACTGGGTAAAGGGTAGATTCAGACTTGGAGGGCTTGAAACATATACAATTTGGGGGACCTCTTTGAGACATAAAATACAAATTATAAATACAGAATTAGCAGTCAAAAGATTACTATAGAGAGAAAATACATCACAACAAATACTGGAGACTTGGAGGTTAGTACCTTTTTTTTCCCTGAGATCTCTTTAGGCTATTTATTAGAAATGTTTACATAAAAATGCTTCCAGATGGCCAGGCGTGGTGGCTCATGCCTGTAATCCCAGCACTTTGGGAAGCCAAACTGGGCGGATCACGAGGTCAGGAGTTCGAGACCAGCCTGACCAACATGGTGAAACCCCGTCTCTACTAAAAATACAAAAATCAGCTGGGCGTGGTGGCACGCACCTGTAATCCCAGCTACTCAGGAGGCTGAGGCAGGAGAATCACTTGAACCTGGGAGGCAGAGGTTGCAGTGAGCTGAGATCACATCACTGCACTCCAGCCTGGGCAACAAAATGAGAGCTTCTAGACAACTGGCTTTCCCTCTACAAATCCCAGTTTGGAGCCTGTGCAAGTGAGCAGCCCTGAAGTTTAAACTTCATTGGCTTCATGATAAATTTCCCTCTGGTTGGAGTGGATGTCCTGGATAAGAAAGAATAATATTAATATAGTCTCATAACTATCGTCTCAATAAAAAGGAGGTGGATGGAAAGAAAAGTAACAATTTTGAGGGTCTACTCTATGTCTGACATTGTACATTGATCCTTCATTAGTCATCATGACCACCCTCTGTAATGGATATTTCCCCACCTACCAGAGATGAGGAAGCTGTGGCAGAGAGAGGTTAAGTAACTTGCCAACAATTGGACAAAAAGAGTGGAGTTGTAATTTGAACTCGGGACTGTCTGATTCCGAAAGCTGTGATTCGCTCATCTCATTTATGACTTGACAAATGTTTGTTGGATTCCTTACAGATACTAGGTACTATAAAGGTGCTGGGGATACAGCAGTGGACAAAAAAGACAAAAGTTTCTGTCTTGATGGAGCTTACCTTCTAGCTGTGTGGGAAAAACAGATAATAATCAAGTAAGTGAGTAAGTGATATGAAGGAACAGGTGGTCAGGAAAGGCCCCTCTGAGGAAGTGACATTCAAGCAGACCCCAGAATGATGAGAAAAAGTAGGAAATGTGAAGATCTGGGGTATAATCTTTCCCACTCTCACTCAAACAAGTATAAGGTGTAAATCACCTAGACAACTTTTTTTTCTTTTCTTTTTTTTTAGACGGAGTCTCGCTCTGTTGCCAGGCTGGAGTGCAGTGGTGCAATCTCGGCTCACTGCAACTTCCACCTCCCGGATTCAAGCGATTCTCCTGCCTCAGCCTCCAGAGTAGCTGGGACTACCGGCGCGTGCCACCATGCCCAGGTAATTTTTGTATTTTTAGTAGAGACGGGGTTTCATCATGCTGGCCAGGATGGTCTCGATCTCTTGACTTCATGATCCCCCTGCCTCGACCTCCCAAAGTGCTGGGATTATAGGTGTGAGCCACCATGCCCGGCCTACAACTTTTTTAGAGGCATAAAAAGTAATGTGCTGGCCGGGCGCGGTGGCTCAAGCCTGTAATCCCAGCACTCTGGGAGGCCGAGACGGGTGGATCACGAGGTCAGGAGATCGAGACCATCCTGGCTAACACGGTGAAACCCCGTCTCTACTAAGAAATACAAAAAACTAGCCGGGCGAGGTGGCGGGCGCCTGTAGTCCCAGCTACTCGGGAGGCTGAGGCCGGAGAATGGCGTGAACCCGGGAGGCGGAGCTTGCAGTGAGCTGAGATCCGGCCACTGCACTCCAGCCTGGGCTACAGAGCGAGACTCCATCTCAAAAAAAAAAAAAAAAAAAAAAAAGTAATGTGCTGAAGTCATTCTTTGCCTTAGGAAAACTAGACACATATTCAAATATAAGTACTCTGATATACTGGAAGCCAAATATTAGTGTTCATCTGTGCTGTGGGTTCCTTCCATTAGTTCAGATAGAATAGAGTTCACCATAGAGCTGAGTCAGGAGTTCCTAATGAATTGAAAGAAAAAAAAACTTAAAAAGGAAGCCCAGTGGTGACAGATTGACATTTATTTCCTAATTGGTAATGTTCAGAAAAATAATATTTTTTGTCCCCCTGGATGTTTTAGCAGAGGAAAGAAAAAGAATTTTTTTTTTTTTTTTTTGAGACGAAATTTCTCTCTTTTCACCCAGGCTGGAGTGCAATGGCATGATCTTGGCTCACCGCAACCTCTGCCTCCCGAGTTCAAGCGATTCTCCTGCCTCAGCCTCCCAGGTAGCTGGGATTACAGGCATGCACCACCATGCCCAGCTAATTTTTATATGCTTAGTAGAGACGGGGTTTCTCCATGTTGGTCAGGCTGGTCTCCAACTCCTGACCTCAGGTGATTTGCCTGTCTCGGCCTTGCAATGTGCTGGGATTACAGGCGTGAGCCACCACACCCAGCCAATAATTTTTTTTTTTTTAATAGGCCGGGTACAGCAGCTCACACCTGTAATCCCAGCTCTTTGGGAGGCTGAGGCAGGTGAATCACTTGAGGTCAGGAGTTGGAGACCAGCCTAGCCAACATGGTGCACCCTGTCTCTACAAAAAAATTTAAAAATTAGCTGGGCATGACAGTGTGCACCTGTAGTCCCAGTTACTCAGGAGGCTGAGGCACAAGAATCGCTTGAACCTGGGAGGCAGAGGTTGCAGTGAGCTGAGATCGTGCTGCTGCACTCCAGCCTAGGTAACAGAGTGAGACCCTGTCTCAAAAATAAAACTTAAAAATGTCTTTTGAGGCTGGGCATGGTGGCTCACGCCTGTAATCCCAGAACTTTGGGAGGCCAAGGCAGGCAGATCACCTGAGGTTGGGAGTTCGAGACCAGCCTGACCAACATAGAGAAAACCCATCTCTACTAAAAATACAAAATTAACTGGGCACGGTGGCGCATGCCTGTAATCCCAGCTATTTGCAAGGCTGAGGTAGGAGAATTGTTTGAACCCAGGAGGCAGAGGTTGCAGTGAGCCGAGATCAAGCCATTGCACTCTAGCCTGGACGACAAAAGTGAAACTCCATCTCAAAAAAAAAAAGTTTTTTGAACTAATCTAGCCTATTGTTATATATTCAAAATCAAAATCTGAATTCTGAATCCACCAACTCAAAATTTTGTACAAATAGCTAAAGAGAAAACATACCTAGGTAGTTAATAACAAAGGAAAATTTAAAGTTAGGGCCAACGCGGTGGCTAATGCCTGTAATCCCAACAATTTGGGAAGCAGAGGTGAGAGGATGCTTGAGCCCAGGAGTTCAAGACCAGCTTTGGCAACATAGTCAGGCCTTGTCTATATAAAAAAATAAAAACAAAAAAAATTAGGCAGCAGGTGCAGTAGCTCATGCCTGTAATACTAGCACTTTGGGAGGCCAAAACAGGAGGATCACTTGAGCTTAGGAGTTCAAGACCAGCCTGGGCAACACAGGCCTCATCTCTATTTAAAATAAAGATAAAATCAAAACAGAATAAAAAATTAGCCGGGCATGGTGGTGCATGCCTGTGGTCCCAACTACTCTGGATGTTGAGGTGGGAGGATGGCTTGAGCCCGGGAGGTGGAGGTTGCAGTGAGCCAAAATCATGCCACTGTATTCCAGCCTGGGCAAGACAGCCAGACCCTGTGTCAAACAATAATTCTTACAAGACCTTAAATATTTTTCATAAACATCATTTTTATTTGTATTATTTTTTTAAGGCTCTTGAGCAACACCAATTCTTTAATGAACAGCTGAGGAACATTGATTTTAGCCATCTATTTTTCTCAAAAGAAAAATGTCTCAAGAGACTTTTTTTTTTTTTTTCAATTGAGACAGAGTCTGACTGTCACCCAGGCTGGAGTGCAATGGCGTGGTCTTGGCTCACTGCAACCTTTACCTCCTGGGTTCAAGCAATTCTCCTACCTCAGCCTCCTGAGTAGCTAGGATTATAGGCACCCGCCACAACGCTCAGCTAATTTTTGTAGTTTTAGTAGGGACGGGGTTTCACCATGTTGGCCAGGCTGGTCTCAAACTCCTAACTTCAGGTGATCCACCCACCTCAGCCTCCCAAAGTGCTGGGATTACAGGTGTGAGCCACCGCACCCAGCCTTTTTTAATCTTTTTAAGACAGGGTCTCCCTCTGTTGCCCAGGCTGGAGTGCAGGGGAGTGATCTTGGCTCACTGCAACCTCCACCTCCTGGGTTCAAGCGATTCTCCTGCCTCAGCCTCCCAGGTAGCTGGGACTACAGGTATAAGCCACCATGCCCTGCTGGGTTTTTTGTATTTTTAGTTGAGACGGGGATTTCACCATGTTGGCCAAGCTGGTCTCGAACCCCTGACCTCAAGTGATCTGCCCACCTTGGCCTCCCAAAGTGCTGGGATTACAGGCATGAACCACTGCACCTGGCCTTACTTTACGTGTCTTAATTTACTCATTTATCTCCCTCACTAACATGTAAATACCACAAGCATAGAAACCTGGTTGCTTATTTCTCTGGTGTATCCTCAACATTGAAAGCAAGCCCTGGGCCCATAAATATTTGTTGAATGGATAAATCGAGAGTTGTCTTCACTGTGTGTAGAAAATATGAATTATAGATACTGCTCATAAAGTAACTCAAATTTACCTTTAAGGGCTAGCAAAGATGAGTCATTTAGGAAAACTTTTAACAAACAAATTTATAATTAATCACTTATCTATAAAACATTTTAAAAAATTCATGTTGCTTTTAGGTATTTTATTACCATAGTATCATACTTAAAACTAATATACATTTTAAAACTTTTTATTGGGAGGGGCACGGTAGCTCACGCCTGTAATCCCAGCACTTGGGGAGGCTGAGGCGGGTGGCTCATCTAAGGTCAGGAGTTCGAGATCAGCCTGGCCAATGTGATGAAACCCTGACTCTACTAAAAATACAAAAAATTAGCCGGGTACAGTGGCAGGCGTCGGTAGTCCCAGCTACCCGGAAGGCTGAGGCAAGAGAATTGCTTGAACCCGGGAGGCAGAGGTTGCAGTGAGCCAAGATCACACCATTGTACTCCGGCCTGGGCAACAAGAGCAAAACTCCGTCTCATTTTAAAAAAAGAAAAAAAGAAAGCTGGGCACAATGGCTCACGCCTGTAATCCCAACACTTTGGGAGGCCGAGGTAGGTGGATCACCTGAAGTCGAGAGTTGGAGACCAGCCTGACCAACATGGAGAAACCCCGTCTCTACTAATACAAAATTAGCCACGCGTGGTGGTGCATGCCTGTAATCCCAGCTACTCAGGAGGCTGAGGCAGGAGAATTGCTTAAACCTGGGAAGTGCAGAGTGCAGTGAGCTGAGATAGCGCCATTGCACTCCAGCCTGGGCAACAAGAGCAAAACTGTGTCTCAAAAAGAAAGAAAAAAGTGAAAACTTTGTATTATGGAACAAGTAATCAAACATATACAAAAGAAAAGAAAATCATATTACTATTCCAGGCAAAATATGATTTTAGAATTCTATAGCCCAACAATGTCAACATAGATTCTGTGATTTAGGATAAAAACATTTTGAAAAATACAGTTTTAGAATTCCACAGCCAACAATGTCAATAATAAATACCCTAGGCATCCATTCATTATTCAGCTTCCATAATTACCAGTTTATGGCCAATGTTGTTCCATCTTTTCCTCCAACTCCTTCAACCTCCACTAAATTGTTCTGAACCAAATACCGGGCATTATATTATTACTATTTCATCTCAGTATTTCAGTATATGTCTCAAAGGACTTAAAGAAAATCCACAGGCACGAACATACCTAAAACATTAACATAATTATTTAATATCATCAAATATCTAGTCAGTGTTCCTACTTTCCTGAGTGTTCCCACTTTCCTGATTGCCTCAAATGTTTCTTTTTCACAATGGGTTTGTTCAAATCAGGATCCAAACAAGAACAAAACACTTCATTTGATTAACATGTTTCTTTTTTTTTTTTTTTTTGTATCTTTTGAAGATTATCTTTTTCTGAAGAGTTTATTGAAGTATTGCAAACAGAAAAGTAAACAAGTGATAAGTGTACAGCTCAGTGAATTTTCAGAAACTGAACACATCCCTGTAAACACACCCAGAAGCTCTGCCTTATTCTCCCTTTCAGTCACTGTCACCCCAAGGGTAACCACTAACCTGATTTCTAACACAATAAATTAGTTTTGCCTGGTTTACAGTTTAATGTAAATGCACTCATACAGTATATACTCTTTTGGGTCTGGCTTTCTTTCACTATCTGGTGAGATTTAGCCACATTTTTTAGAATAATTTTTGTTTGTTCACTTTCTTTTCTTTTTCTTTCTTTCTTTTTTTTTTTTTTTTTGAGACAGAGTCTTGTTCTGTTGCCCAGGCTGGAGTGCAGCATCATGATCTCAGCTCACTGCAACCTCTGCCTTTCAGGTTCAAGTGATTCTCCTGCCTCAGCCCAAGTAGCTGGGATTACAGGGGCCCACCACCATGCCCTGCTAATTTTTTTTTTTTTTTAAGTAGAAACTGGGTTTCACAATGTTGGTCAGGCTGGTCTTGGATTCCTGACCTCAGATGATCCTCTCGCCTCGGCCTCCCAAAGTGCTGGGATTACAGACATGAGCCACCATGCCGGCCTGTTTGATCTTTTTTTTTTTTTTTTTTTGAGATGAAGTCTCACTCTGTCACCAGGCTGGAGTGCAGTGGTACAATCTTGGCTCACCGCACCCTCCAATTCCCTGGTTCAAGCAATTCTCCTGTCTCAGCCTCCTGAGTAACTGGGATTACAGGCACGCGCCACCATGCCCAGCTAATTTTTTGTGTTTTTAGTAGAGACGGGGTTTTCACTATGTTAGCCAGGATGGTCTTGATCTCCTGACCTCAGGTGATCCACCTGCGTTGGCTTCCCAAAGTGCTGGGATTATAGGCATAAGCCACCGCGCCCGGCCCATAGCTTGTCAATTCTAAATCTTTTTTAATCCACAGGTTTATCCCTCTTATTTATTTATTTATTTATTTATTTTTGTTTGTTTTTTTGAGATGGAGTCCTGCTCTATCACCCAGGCTAGATAGAATGCAGCAGCAGGATGTCAGCTCACTGCAACCTTTGCCTCCCAGGTTCAAGAGATTCTCCTGCCTCAGCCTCCTGAGTAACTGGGATTGCAGGTGTGTGCCACCATGCCTGGCTAATTTTTGTATTTTTAGTAGAGATGGGGTTTCACCATATTGGTCAGGCTGGTCTCGATCTCCTGACCTCAAGTGATCCACCTGCCTTAGCCTCCCAAAGTACTGGGCTCATAGGCGTGAACCACCGTGCCTAGCCAATTTTTGTATTTTTTTAGTAGAGATGGGGTTTCACCATATTGGTCAAGCTGGTCTTAAACTCCTGACAGGTGACCCACCCACCTTGGCCTTCCAAAGTGCTAGAATTACAGGCGTGAGCCACTGTGCCTGGCCTCCTCTCCCTCCTCTTTTTTATTTTGCAATTTATTTCTCAAAGGAGTTGAGTCATTTATCCTGTAGTGTTCCCAATGTTCTAAATTTTGCTGACTGTATTTTTTCTTTTTCATTTTTTGAGACGGCGTTTCACTCTTGTTGCCCAGGCTGGAGTGCAATGCAGTGACCTCGGCTCACTATAACCTCCGCCTACTGGGTTCAAGCGATTCTCCTGCCTCAGTCTCCTGAGTAGATGGGATTACAGGTGTGCACCACCACGCTTGGCTAATTTTTTTGTATTTTTTTTTTTTTTTTGTATTTTTTTTTTGAGACGGAGTCTCGTTCTGTCGCCCAGGCTGGAGTGCAGTGGCCGGATCTCAGCTCACTGCAAGCTCCGCCTCATGGGTTTGCGCCATTCTCCTGCCTCAGCCTCCCGAGTAGCTGGGACTACAGGCACCCGCCACCTCACCCGGCTAGTTTTTTGTATTTTTTTTAGTAGAGACGGGGTTTCACCGCATTAGCCAGGATGGTCTCGATCTCCTGACCTCGTGATCCGCCCATCTCGGCCTCCCAAAGTGCTGGGATTACAGGCTTGAGCCACCGCGCCCGGCCATTTTTTTGTATTTTTTAGTAGAGATGGGGTTTCACCACGTTGCCCAGGCTGGTCTCAAACTCCTGACCTCAAGTGATCCACCCACCTCAGCCTCCCAAAGTGCTGGGATTCCAGGCATGAGCCAGTGCGCCTGGCCTGCTGACTGTATTCTTACAATGTGACTTAACATGTTTATTTCCTGTATTTCCTATAAATGGTAGTTACATTCACAAGATTTGATCAGATTCAGCAAATATGCATTTGACAAGTGTTTACTAAGCACTGTATTTGCTACTAGGTGGGATACAAAAATGACTAAGACATCACTCCTAATCTATTGTTTATTATGAATATGAAAGGTTAAGCCTGGGCGTGGTGGCTCACGCCTATAATCCCAGCACTTTGGGAGGCTAAGGCAGGCGGATCACTTGAGGTCAGGAGTTGCAGACCAGACTGGCCAAAGTGGAGAAACCCCATCTCTACTAAAAATACAAAATTAGCCGGGTGTGGTGGTGCATGCCTGTAATCCCAGCTACTTGGAAGGCTGAGGCAGGAGAATAGCTTGAACCTGGGACGTGGAGGTTGCGGTGAGCTGAGATTGCACCATTGCACTCCAGCCTGGGCAACAAAAGCAAAACTCTGTCTCAAGAAAAAAAAAAACAACTAAAAATACAAAAAGTAGCCGAGTTTCGTGGTGCGCACCTGTAGTCCTAACTACTTGGGACACTGAGGCAGGAGACTCCTTTGAATCTGGGAGGCAAAGGTTGCAGTGAGCTGAGATGGTGCCCCTGAACCCCAGCCTGGTGACACAGTGAGAACCTGTCTGCCTGTTTTGTTTTGTTTTTGTTTTTTGTCTTCTGAGATGGAGTTTTGCTCATGTTGCCCAGGCTGGAGTGCAATGCCATGATCTTGGCTCACCACAACTTCCGCCTCCTGGGTTCAAGCCGCTCTCCTGCCTCAGCCTTCCAAGTAACTGGGATTACAGGCATGTGACACCATGCCCAGTTAAATTTGTATTTTTAGTAGAGACAGGGTTTCTCCACGTTGGTCAGGCTGGTCTTGAACTCCCAACCTCAGGTGATCTGCCCACCTCAGCCTCACAAAGTGCTGGGATTACAGGTGTGAGCCACCGTGCCCGGCAGGGCAGGACTTTTTAAATTCATTTTTGTGACTATCACAGGATATGCACCTAAGCTCAGTAAACATTTGTTGCGTAATTAAAACTAACTAAAGGTGTGTTTTTTTGTTTTTTTGAGACGGAGTCTCGCTCTTTCCCCCAGGCTGGAGTGCAGTGGCACAATCTCAGCTCACTGCAAGCCCCACCTCCCGGGTTCATGCCATTCTTCTGCCTCAGCCTCCCGAGTAGCTGGGACTACAGGCACCCGCCACCACACTAATTTTTTTTGTACTTTTAGGAGAGACAGGGTTTCACCGTGTTAGCCAGGATGGTCTCGATCTCCTGACCTCATGATCCACCTGCCTTGGCCTCCCAAAGTGCTGTGATTACAGGCATGAGCCACTGTGCCTGGCCCCTGTTTTTTTTTTTTTAAGAAGATCTTGCTCTGTCACCCAGGCTGGAGTGCACCGGTATGATCAACCTCACCTCCCAGGCTCAAGTGATCCTCCAGCTCAGCCTCCCAAGTAGCTGGGACCACAGGTGAGTGCCACTATGGCTGAAACTATTTTCATTTCTTGTAGAGATGAGGTCTGGACGGTCTTGGAGGAATTCTTATGTTAAATAGAAATTCAGGATGCAAAATTCTATATTCAGGCTGAGCATAGTGGCTTACCCCTGTAATCCCAGCACTTAGGGAGGTAGAGGCAGAATGATTGCTTGAGTCCAGGAGTTCAAGACCTGCCTGGGCAACATAGTGAGACCCTGTTCTCCACAAAAAGGGGGAGAAAAGACAAAACCCCTATATATTCAATTATGATCTCAATTATTGAAAATACATGAATAGACAACTGGAAAGAAATACATCAAAATATTAATGGTAGTAATTGCTGGGTGGTAGAAATCTACTATATATAGGAGTTCCAGAGAGAAAGAACAGACATGACAAATGAAATATTCAATGAATAATTCAAAAACATTTCCCAGACTGAAGATAACAACTTGCCAGACTGAAAAGCTCAGCCCAATTAATGAAAGTAGATGCAGACATTGGCTGGGTGCGGTGGCTCACGCCTGTAATCCCAGAACTTTGGGAGGCTGAGGTGGGCAGATCCTGAGGTCAGGAGATCGAGACCATCCTGGTTAACATGGTGAAACCCTGTCTCTACTAAAAATACAAAAAATTAGCCGGGCGTGGTGGCAGGCGCCTGTAGTCCCAGCTACTTGGGAGGCTGAGGCAGGAGAATAGGGTGAACCCAGGAGGCGGAGCTTGCAGTGAGCTGAGATTGCGCCACTGCACTCCAGCCTGGGTGACAGTGCGAGACTCCGTGTCAAAAAAAAAAAAAAGAAAGTAGATGCACACTAAGGCACATCATTGCAAGATTTCTTTTCTTTTCTTTTGGTGGAGTCTTGCTCTGTCGCCCAGGCTGGAGTGCAATGGTGTAATCTTGGCTCACTGTAACCTCCACCTCCTAGGTTCAAGCGATTGTCATGCCTCAGCCTCCCAAGTAGCTGGGATTACAGACATGTGTCACCATGCCCGGCTAATTTTTATATTTTTAGTAGAGACGGGGTTTCACCATGCTGACCAGGCTGGTCTCAAACTCCCAACTTCAGGCGATCTGCCTGCCTCGGGCTCCCAAAGTGCTGGGATTACAGGCATGAGCCACTGCGCCTGGCCTCATTGCAAAATTTCTAGTCACTAGAATGAAATTCTCAGCTATGAACAGACATAATAACCTGAATATAGATTATTGATTTAACCAGAAATTGTAATATTGGGTATATAGAGAAGGAAATGCAGAGAGAATGGTAGAGTTTGAGAACTAAACCTCACCTACCATAAGATGTCAATAAATAATGTCTAAAATTGATTAATCAAAAGATAACGGTATAGGTCTGGCACAGGGGTGGCTCATGCCCATAATCCTAGCACTTTGGAAGACTGAGGCGGAGGACTGCTTGAGTCCAGCAGCTGGAGACCAGCCTGGGTAACAAAGCAATACCCTATGTCTATGAAAAAATTTAAAAATTAGTGGGTGTGGTGGTGTGCGCCTGTAGTCCCAGCTACTAATGAGGCTGAGGCGGTAAGATCACTTCAACTGATGCAGTTGAGGCTATTCAGGAGGTGGAAGTGGATTGCTGGAACCCAGGAGGTCAAGGGCCAGGCGTGGTGGCTCATGCCTGTAATTCCAGCAATTTGGGAGGCCGAGGTGGGGGAATCACTTGAGCCCAGGATTTCAAGACCAACCTGCACAACAAAGTGAGACCCTGTCTCTACAAAAAATAGAAAAAAATTGGCTGGGTGTAGTGGCATGTGCCTGTGGTCCTAGCTACTCAGGAGGCTGAGGCAATAGGATTGCTTCAACTGGAGCGGTTGAGGCTGCAGTGATACCTGATAGAGCCACTGCACTCTAGTCTGGGCAACAGAGTGAGACCCTGTCTCAAAAATAAATAAATACAAATAACAGTATATACAAATTCCTTATGAAAATAGAAATATGTAAATGCCTGCACAAACAGCTAAAGTGGTTGGTTGTTTCTGGGGTAAAGGTCTAGAGGCATTGGGGTGGGATAAGGCAGATAAAATACCTTTTTTTTTTGTTACAAGCCTTTTAGAACTATTTAACTTTATAAAACATTTCCACGTTTTTCTTTTCTTTTCTCTTTTCTTTCTTTTTCTTTTTTTTTTTTTTTTTTTGAGACAAAGTCATACTCTGTCACTCAGGCTGGAGTGCAGTGGCATGCTCTCGGCTCACTGCAACCTCTGCCTCCCAGGTTCAGGCAATTCTCCCGCCTAGTATTACAGGTATGAGCTGCCATGCCCAACCTCCGTGTTTTTCTTTAGGAAAAATAAAAATCAATTTAAAATAATTTATTCGAGAAGTACATATACTCCTGAAAGAGAAGTGCTGGAGCAAACACATGGGCAACGATGTTGCATTGTTAGAATTCAGTTTAACTAGACTTAAATTATTATTATTAATGTTATTGAGATGGAGTCTTACTCTGTCGCCAGGCTGATGTGTAGTGGCACGATCTCGGCTCACTGCAACCTCTGCTTCCCAAGTTCAAGTGATTCTCCTGCCTCAGTCTCCCGAGTAGCTGAGACCACTGGCACACGCCATCACGCTAATTTTTTTTTTTTTTTTTGTATCATTAGTAGAGATGGGGTTTCGCCACGTTGGCCAGGATGGTCTCTAACTCCTGACCTGGTGATCTGCCCGAATCGGTCTCCCAAAGTGCTGGAATTACAGGTGTGAGCCACCATGCCTGGCCCCAACTGATTTGTTTGTTTGTTTTGAGATGGAGCCTCACTCTGTTGCCCAGGTGGGAGTGCAATGACGCGATCTCAGCTCACTGCAACCTCCACCCCCAGGGTTCAAGCGATTCTCCTGTCTCAGCCTCTCAAGTAGCTGGGATTACAGGCATGTGCCACCACACCTAGCTAATTTTTGTATTTTTAGTAGAGATGGGGTTTTGCCATGTTGACCAGGCTGGTCTCAAACCCCTGACCGCAGGTGATCTACCTGCCTTGGCCTCCAAAAGTGCTGGGATTACAGGTGTGAGCCCCCGTGCCCAGCCAAGAAATGTTGATTATTAGCCTGAGTAGTTTGAACTCAATAAAGGCAATGTAAAATGGCATTTCAGGGACTGCTTAGTGCAACAAAACACTTACACGTGGCCATTAGACCCTGGCTATCTCTATTTGACCTAGCCCTGAGGGCAAGTACAATAATTCACCCTGTATATTCATTGCCAGGCCCACAGTAAGCACTTCAAAAACAGTATGATAAAAGTGGATACAGGCAGGCATGGTGGCTCACGCCTGTAATCTCAGCACTTCGGGAGGCCGAGGCAGGTGGATCATGAGGTCAGGAGTTCAAGTCCATCCTGGTCAACATGGCAAAACCTCGTCTCTACTAAAACTACAAAAATTAGCTGGGTGTGGTGGCATGCGCCTGTAATCCCAGCTACTCGGAGGCTGACGCATGAGAATCGCTTGAACCCGGGAGGCAGAGGGTGCAGTGAGCCGAGATTGCGCCACTGCACTCCAGCCTGGCGACAGAGTGGGACTCTGTCTCAAAAAAAAAAAAAAAAAAAGAATACATGCACACTTAGCAAATGAAAAAAATTCAGGGGGAAAGACAGTAGTTAAGAGCCTGGGAGTTGGAATGGGAAAGAATTCTAAGTTCCTTCCCCAATAGTTAACCTTACACTATGATTAAAGTGTAAGTATAGTCATATGCTGTATGACTACAGACAAACTTATTTGACTAGTTTACTGATAAAACAGTGGAAAGTAATAGTTCCTACTTCAGAAAGTTGTTCTGAAGATTAAATGAGATGATGCACACAAAGCATTTGGCATGGAATCTGACTCACAGTAAACTGTAGATAAACGGTAGCTGTATCTATTATCAAATGGAGACTCTTGAATTTCTTGCGTCAACCCATGTGACTATTAATGTATATATTGTTTGAATATTTACTAAAGAGAAAGGAAAGACGGCCCAGCAGGGTAGCTCGTGCCTATAATCCCAGCACTTTGGGAGGCTGAGGTGGGAGGATTACTTGAGACCAGGAGTTCAAGACCAGCCTGGGCAACATAGGGAGACCCCCATATCTATCAAAGGAAAAAAAATTAGCCAAATCTGGTGGCTTGTGCCTATAGTCCCAGCTACTCAGGTGGCTGAGATAGGAGAATCCCTTGAGCCCAGGAGGTCCAGGCTTCAGTGAGCCGTGATGGTGTATTGTACTTCAGCCCTGGTGATAGAGCAAGATCCTGACTCAGAAAAACCAAAACAAAATGAAAGAAAAGGGGATTTTTTTTTTTTTTTTTTGAGACAGAGTCTAGCTCTGTCACCCAGGCTGGAGTTCAGTGGTGCCATCTCGGCTCACTGCAACCTCTGCCTCCTGGGTTGAAGCGATTCTTCTGCCTCAGCCTCCCGAGGAGCTGGGACTACAGGTGCCCACCATCACGCCCGGCTAATTTTTTTTGTATTTTTAGTGGAGACAGGGTTTTGCCATATTTATTGGCCAAGCTGGTCTTGAATTCCTGACCTCGTGATCTGCCCACCTCGGCCTCCCAGAGTGCTGGGATTAAAGGCATGAGCTACCATGCCCAGCCAAAAGGGAGAAATTAAGATTTTTTTTTTTCCTATTATATCCCCGGCACTTTGCATATGTTATTTTAATCCTCACAATAATAGTAATTATTATTATCTCCATTTTACAGATGAGGAAACCAAGGCTGATAGACGTTAAGTAATCTCCTTCAGGTGCTCAATATATATTTATTGAGTAAAGCCTTACTTTGGTGTAAGGCTTTGTTCAAGACACTGGGAAAAGAATACTGAACAAAAAGACAGGGTCCCTAATGAAACTTACATTCTATCCAGGGAGACACACAATATATTGACAATGTAATATACTGTCAATACACACAATATATTGACTGTAGTGTTATGAAGAAAATAGGCAGGGTTCTGGGATAGAAAATTATAGGAGGAAGGCCAGGTGCAGTGGCTCACATCTGTAATCCCAGCACTTTGGGAGGCCAAGGAGGGCAGATTACTTGAGGTCAGGAGTTCGAGACTATCCTGGCCAACATGGTGAAACCCAGTCTCTACTAAAAATATAAAAAAAAAATTAGCCAGGCATGGTGGGGCGCCTGTAATCCTACCTGTTCAGGAGGCTGAGGCTCAAGAATTGTTTGAATCCAGGAGGCGGAGGTTGCAGTGAGCCAAGATCATGCCACTGCACTTCAGCACGAGGGACAGAGTGAGACTCCATCTCAAAAATAAAAAAAAGAGAAAATTATGAACAATGTGCTTTAGATAGGGTGGTCAGGATAGGTGTTTTTAAAAGAGAAAGTTCAACTGAGAGCTGAAGAATGAGAATGGGTAAGCCATGCAAAGAGCCAAACACAGTTTAGGGCAGAGGGTATGTCAGGTACAAGGACCTGGCCACAGGAAAAAGCTAGGAGCTCTGAAGCATGGTAATGAGATTTTTGGAAAGTGCCTTTAGTTGATTGTATAGACAAGGGCCAGATCATGAGGACCCTACAGGGCATGGTAATGAGTTTGGATTTCATTCCAAATACAAATGAGAAGATAGTATAAGATTAAAAAGCAGATGAAGAGCATGGTCTTATTTTCTTATTTCTTAAAAGACACTTCCCTTGCTGAGTAAACGTAATGGAGGGTTCGAGGGGAGGAGAAAAGGGCAGAAGAGAATCTTGTTAAGGAGGTAGATGACAGTTGTTCAGGGAAAAGATAAGAGCCTTGGACTATGGTGATCCATCGCAGGGGAGACAAAATCAACAGGACTCCACTACACATAGAGGAATCAAAGGTTCTGGTTAGCTCCAGTATCCAGATGAGAAAGATTAAGGTGGAGATAAGATAGAGTTCCGTTTGGCATAGGTCCCATTTTGAAATGCCAGCGAGCCACCTAAGAGGAGATATCAATAGGCAGCTGGCTACTCAAAATAGAGATGACCAGCAGAAGGAGCTATAGATGCAGATATTTCCTTGGGGCGGGGGGCCGGAGGGGTGGGACGCATGTAGGGGATTAGCAAGTGGAGGAACATAAAAAGGACATCAGAGCTTTCCACTACACCGGGGTGTTACTTAATAGACTAACACGACATTTAGGTTCTCATGGGTTGTGTGGGCCAGAAGCACAGTTCCAGGAACCGACTACAACATAGTGTGAGATATGATGTTTCTCTTCAAATAACCCGATCAGTCTTTTCTTCTTTAATTCATAGTACCCTCCCCTTTTTCCCTTTTTCTTTTTGCCTTTGTTAAATGCCGAGGCACGCCACAATACCAGACGTTATCAATACCAGCTCACATTCCTTTCCTCATTTGAAAAGAGGACTAACTTTCTAGCTCATTACAGACATCCCTTCCCCTTTCCTCTCCGCCTTCTGTTACGTGCCCACCTTATCTAAAAAAAATCAAATGTTTAGCCAAACGGGATTAGTTTAGATTATACGACCCGACCCCAGCCAATGGGAAAAATATACAGGGGCAGGACTTGGGTCAAAAATAAAGACTCTCCTGCCCCTTTGTTCAGGTGTGCTCTCGTGGCGACTGGCCAAAAAGGCGCCCCTCTGCGCAAAAATAAAATTGCTTTGCTAAAAATCCTTTGTTCAAGTGTTCAATTTCCTTAAGATTTTAAACGTTATTCATAACAATAGGCTCCTGTTACAGTATTTCCTGATGCAGCATCCCACACCTACAGCGGTCAAGTCACGCCAGGCACTGCCAAGACGCCGAAAATTTCGCCTGCAGCGACTTTTCGGTGACTGACCAGAGGTGACTGAGGGCGCGCAGGCCCCAGCGAGCGCTGCATGCTGGGATTTGTAGGCCGGGGCGGCGGACGTTTGCGCAGCTTCCTTGCGATGCAACCGCCCGCTGCGCCGCGCGGAAACCCGGAGCGCAGCGCGCCCGCGGCCTGCGTTAGTCGGTCAGTGCAGTCGTTCTAAAATCAAGGCGGACCCTGCTTTTTTGCCTGGAGTCGCTTAGAGATGATGACCAAAGGATAAATTCAGAGTCCTCCAAATGGCATCCAGTGTCCATTTCATCACGATTTGGAACCTGTAGTAGCCTATCTCTTAACACTTCCTTATTATTATTATTATTATTATTTTTTGAAAAAGGGCATTGCTCTGTCGCCTAGGCTGTAGTAATCCAGCGGCATAATCCCGGCTCACTGCAGCCTCGATCTCCCCTGTTCAGCGATCCTTCTGCCTCAGCCTCCTGAGTAGCTGGGACCAACAGGCACGCACCACCACACCAGGCTATTTTTTCCTCCTGTTTATTGTTGAGACGCATCGGGGAGCGGGGGGCGGAGGGGGGGTCTCCCTATGTCGCCCAGGCTGGTCTCAAACTCCTGGCCTCAAGCTATCCTCCTACCTCGGCCCGTTAAAGTGTTGGGATTACAGGCGTGAGCCACCGGGCCCCGACATTAATTATTCTTCAAGACTATTCTGGGCCGGGCGCGGTAGCTCACACCTGTAATCCTAGCACTTTGGGAGGCCAAGGCGGGCGGATCATCTGAGGTCCGGAGTTCGAGACCAGCCTAGCTAATATGGTGAAACCACATCTCTACTGAAAATACAAATATTAGCCGGGCGTGGTGGAACATACCTGTAATCCCAGCAACTCGGGGGCTGAAGCAGGAGAATCGCTTGAACCGGGAGGCGCAGTGAGCCGAGATCCAGCCCGGGTGACAAGAGCGAGACCCCGTCTCAAAAAAAAAAAAAAAAAGACTATCCTGGTCTCTGCCTCCGGGATGGCGGCTCGCTTTGGACCTCTCTTCTGTGCTTCTATTGCCCTCTCTTGCAATTCTCTAATAATTATAATCATGGCGAGTGCTTACCATATATTCCGATCTATTTCCACGAGCTCATTAATTCTCATCCTAACCCTCTGAGATGGTTACTATTATTTCCTCTCTGCAGATGAGGGAATTTGGGGCTAGGGACGTTATGTAAGTTGAGCCACGCTACGCTAAAAGTTCCACGCTTAGTTCCAAAGTCTCAGCTCTGGACTACGAAGTTCCGGAGCAGGCGGATAGCCCAACTCTTTACGATCCCGCAGGCCACGCTCCGAGGGCGGGGCTCCGGTGAGGACACTGCATCCCATGGTGCCTTGCGCGCCAGCGCAGTCATTGGTCCGGCTACTCGGTCCCTTTTTCAAATTGAGGCGCCGAGTCGTTGCTTGATTTCTGGGGCTTGGGGTGGAGACGAGATTGGTGATTTGGCGGCTCCGGCTGGCGCGGGATAAACGCCACGGCCAGAGTACCGGGTAGAGAGCGGGGACGCGGAGCTGCGTGCGTCGGTCCCCCAGGCCACGCCAGCGCCCGGGAGGGACCAGGGAGACTCCGGCCCCCGTCGGCCGCCAAGCCCCTCCGCGCCTCACAGCGCCCAAGTCCGCGGCCAGGCCTTGATTTTTTGGCGGGGACAGTCATGGCGTCGCAGCCAAATTCGTCTGCGAAGAAGAAAGAGGAGAAGGGGAAGAACATCCAGGTGGTGGTGAGATGCAGGTAGGGAGAGGGCTGACAGGATTCCGAGCGCCGGGGCTTCGCTGCTGGGCCCCCTAGTGCGCGGTCCAGGGAGAGGGATTTTATTTGCATTTCCTGAGGGTCCCAGTTTCTTGGTTCTCCTCGTTCTGTTCAATAAAAATGACACCCGGTTGCTGTGTGTGTCTGATTTTTAGCAGAAAATAGTATGTTTGGTTTGATCACTGTTCCATACTGAAAAGTGCGTTATTTTTAAACTATAGTCAAGACTTAGGTGTCACTTATATATGCTACTTCATGTAGTTTGTCCATTTGGAAGTAAGACTGAATACCTGTTTTGCAGATGGTTTAGCACTTACGTTGGTATTACCGCCTCTAAAAAGCAATCAACCACTGTTCTCTTTATTCTAGATGCAGTATTTTCTGCATCCCTACTAAACAAGTAAACATCTGTCTTTCAACATTAAGTTATAAAGTGAGTTTATGTTTTTTAAAAGATCAAGACAAGCTAAGCTAGTGTAAATTTCTGATTGTGCTACAGTTTTCCCTTTTATCTGCCTGTTTGTTCATAGACCAAATTAAATGGATATTTCGAGATAAGAAGATGTGGAGGGGTGTTCGGCCCTCCCCTGACTCGTTTCCAAATAACTTCCCAATTTTAAAATGAGCTAGAAACTGCTGTTTAGTTAGAATTGATGTATTCAACTTTTTAGAGGCTCTCCACAGTTTACTGAGTTTGTGTTTTGTGTGTCTGTTTTTGTGGCTGTTAACAGTTGCTGTTGCAACTTTTCTGTAAACCCCAAAGTAGTCTAAAATTAAAAGGCTATTTTTTTGGAAAAACCTGTTTCAACAAACTTTCTTAGGCTATTGTTTACTCAGCCCTGGTAACTTCAATTGTAGATATCAAAGGTGATGACTAGGTTTCTAAGCGAGGTACCAGAGAGGAAATTTGGTGGCAATCTTAAATCTAGCCAGTGACACTTACCAGTTGTTGTACTCTGGGGCTTCTGTTAGTAGTTGTTCTGAAAATTTTTATTTAAAAATGCAGTGCATATAACAAGTGCAAATTTTAAACTTATTTTGGTTGTTTAATAAAACCAGGCAATATTACCTTTTCCGTATGCCTTTATTTGATTTCTTTTTTTAACATTAGTTACAAAATACTTCAGACTTACAAAAGTTATTAAGAACAATGTAATAAACATTTGTATATTCATCACCCAGATTAAGAAACAAAACAATCATTGCTGGAGCCCCCCCTTTCCCCTCTCTATCCCTTTTCCTCCAGCCACAGTTAACCATTATCTTGAACTTGATGTTTATGATCCGCATACATTTCAAGCCTTGCCTTAGAGGAGATTTACTTTATCACCAATGAATATAATAGTTATTTGCTTGTGTCTAATATTTACAATAATTTTTGTGTAAAGAGATTTTTTTTTCCACATTAGCCTTTTTCTTTCAAATAGCCTTCCTGGTGCAAGTCTGTTATTAAGCTTTCGCAAATAGGCAACTTATGAGTTGCAAGGCCCTCAGGGGTTGGTAAGCCTTTTCTGAAAAGGGCCCAGAGAAATAAATATTTATTTTATTTAAATACTTTAGACTTTGCAGGTCACATGTGGTTTGTTATTTTTTTTTTTTGAGACAAGGCCTTGCTGTCTCGCTCAGGCCCTAGTGCAGTGGCGCAATGGCTGCTCACTGCAACCTCCGCCTCCTAGATTCAAGCGGTTTTCCCACTTCAGCCTCTCAGGTAGCTGGGATTACAGGTGCACACCACCATGCCTTGCTAATTTTTGTATTTTTAGTAGAGATGGGGTTTCACCATGTTGGCCAGGCTGGTCTCAAACTCTTGACCTCAGGGAATCCACCCGCCTCAGCCTCCCAAAGTGCTGGGATTATAGGCGTGAGCTACTGCACCCCTCCACATGTGGTTTCTGTCACATTATTTTCTGATCTTTTTTTTTTTTTTTTTAAAGAACACTTTAAAACTGTAAAAATCATTCTTAAATCTGGCAGGGCAAGGGCCAGGTTTGACTCACAGGTTAAAGTTTACAGATCCCTACATAATGCGCTACTGGCTATCTTTCTTATGCCCCTGCTATTCTGTCCCCTATTTTTTTCCCAATTTAAAAAGTCATTTTCGAATACACATAATATAAAATTTAACATCTTAACCACTTTTAAGTGTACAGTTCGGTGATATTAAATACATAATACTCTGCAACCATTACTACCATCCATCTCCATAACTCTTTTCATCATGAACAACTGAAACTCTATACACATTAAACAATAACTCCCCATTTCCCTCTCCCATCAACCCCTGACACCTACCATTCTACTGTCTATGATTTTGACTACTCTAAATACTTCATAAAATAGAGTCATAATACAGTATTTATCCTTTTGTGACTTGCTTATTCCACTTAGCATAATGCCCTCCAGGTTGGACCATGTTGTAGCAAACGTCTTCTTTTTTAAGGCTGAATAGTATTATATGTATGTATCACATTTTGCTTGTCCCTTCATATGTCAGTGGACACTTGAGTTACTTCTTAATTTTGGCTATTATGAATAAAGTTGCTATGAATATGGGTTTTCAATTCTTTTGGGTATTTACCCAGAATTATAATTGCTGGATCATATGATAATTCTATTTTAAATTTTTTGAGGAACCAACAAACTATTTTCTACAGTGGCTGGACCATTTACATTCCCACCAACAGTGCATAAGGGTTCCCATTTATCCACATCCTCACCAACATTTATTTTCTGTTTCTTTTTTTTTCGAGTAGCCATCCCATTAGGTGTGAGGTGGCATCTCATTGTAGTTTTGATTTGTGATGATTTTGAGCATCTTTTCGTGTGTTTACTGGCCATTTTGTATATCTTTGGAGAAATGTCTAAGTCCTTTGCCCATTTTTATATTGGTTTGCTTTTTTGTTGTTGAGTTTTAGGAGTTTTCTATGTATTTTGGGTATTTTCAGATATATGATCTGCAAAAAATTTTTCCCCATTACTGTGGGTTGCCTTTTTACTCATTGATACTGTGGTCTTTTCCTTTCTTTTTCTTTTTGGAACCAGCGCATGGCCTCTTTGCTGATTCTGTTTGGCCCCAGTGCAGACTGTTCTGTGCTATGTGTCTGCAGTGCTGAAACCAGGCCTACCCTGCGCCATGTAGAAGTCCAGGCTGTAGATACCAATGCATGGGTCACATTTGATACCCAAATCTATGTGTTCCTGCATCTCCAAACCAGTTTCCAGTATCCGAGAAGTTGCTCTTTCTTGATTTACACTCCTGCATCTTTAGGCCTTTCTCCAGGGTTTCTTCTGCTTTGGCCCTTTGTGCAGTAGGTGGCAATCTTTTCATTTCTCCTGATGCCAAAGGATCTGACAATGTATTTGGCTTTGGAGAACACAGGGATCTGGCTTATGATCTGCTTCAACACCTTGGCTGCCGGGGTCAGTCATCTCCAGTCTCCTCCATACAGATGTTGAGACAGAAAATCGCTGTGTCACCCAGGCTGGAGTGCAGTGGCACAGTCTCGGCTCACGGTAACCTCTGCCTGCCAGGTTCAAGCAATTCTTATTCTTCAGCCTCCCAAGTAGCTGAGATTACAGGTGTGCACCACGCCTGGCTAATTTTTTTTTTTTTTTTAGTAGAGATGGGGTTTCGCCTTGTTGGCCAAGCTGGTCTTGAACTCCTGGCCTTAAGTGATCCACCCATTTTGGCCTCCCAAAGTGATGGGATTATGAGTATGAGCCACTTTGCCTGGCCAGAGTTCTCTTTTTTTTACCTTGATCCTGCACCGTGATGGAGAAAAGGAAGATAAAACTTTTTTTTTTTTTCCGCTTGGGTTTTTTTTGTTTGTTTGTTGTTGTTGTTTTGAGATGGAGTTTTGCTCTTGTTGCCTAGGCTGGAGTGCATTGGTGCGATCTTGGCTCACTGCAACCTCCGCCTCCTGGGTTCAAACAATTCTCCTGCCTCAGCCTCCTGAGTAGCTGGGATTACAGGCATGCGCCACCACGCCTGGCTAATTTTGTATTTTTAGTAGAGATGGGGTTTTACCATGTTGGTCAGGCTGGTCTCGAACTCCTGATCTTAGGTGATCTGCCCACCCTGGCCTCCCAAAGTGCTGGGATTACAGGTGTCAGCCACTGTGCCCGGGCTTTTTTTTTTTTTTTTTTAATCCCCCTTTAAATACAGTATCTTGCTTTATTGCCCAGACTGGTTGTGAACTCCTGGGCTCAACTAGTCCTCCTACCTCAGCCTTCCAGGTAGCTGGGATCATAGGGATACTGTCTTTTGATACACAAACATTTAAAATTTTTATGAAGTCCAGTTTGTCTTTTTGTTTTTGTTCCCTGTATCTTTGGTGTTATATCCAAGAAATCAGTGCCAAATCCATTGTTGTGAAGCTTCTGCCTTATGTTTTCTTCTAAGAGTTTTATATAGCTTTAGGTCTTACATACATTTTTGATCCATTTTGAGTTAATTTTTGTATATTGTGTTAGATAAGGGTCCAACCGCATTCTTTTGCATATGGATATTTAGTTTCCCAGCACCATTTGATGAAAAGATTGTCTTTTTCTGATTGAATGGTCTTGACAACCTTATTAAAAATCATTTGCCCTTATATAAGAGGGCTTATCTGTAAGTGCTATTCTGTTCCATTGGTCTATAAGTCTGTCTTTATGTCAGTACCACATTGTTTTGATTATTGCAGCTTTGTAGTAAGTTTTGAAATCAGGAAGTGTGAGTCCTCCAGCTTTGTTCTTTTTCAAGATTGTTTTGGCTATCTGGACTCCCTTGGGATTCCATATGAATTTGAGGATGGATTTTTCTATTTTTGTAAAACACATCATTGGGATTTTAATACGGATTACATTGAATCTGTAGATCACTTTGGGTAGTATTGGCATCTTAACAATATTAAGTCTTCAGTTCATGAACAAGGGATGTGTTTCCATTTATTTATGCCCTTTAATTTCTGTCAGCAGTTTTTTTTTTTTTTTGAGACGGAGTTTCGCTCTTGTTGCCCAGGCTGGAGTGCAGTGGTGCAATCTCGGCTCATTGCAACCCCCACCTTCCTAGTTCAAGTGATTCTCCTGCCTCAGCCTCCTCAGTAGCTGAGATTACAGGTATGCACCACCACGCCCAGCTAATTTTTGTATTTTTACTAGAGACAAGGTTTCACCATGTTGGTCAGGCTGGTCACGAACTCTTGACCTCAGGTGAACCACCTGCCTTGGCCTCCCAAAGTGCTGGGGTTGTGAGCCACTGCGCCTGGCTGGTCTCAGCAGTGTTTTATAGTTTTCATTTTATAAGTCTTCCACCTGCGTGGTTAAATTAATTATTAATATTTTATTCTTTTTGATGCTATTTTAAATTGACCTGTTTTTGTAATTTCCTTTTTAGATTGTTCATTCTTAGTGTATAAAAATGTAACTGGAGGCAAGGCGTGGTGGCTCTCACCTGTAATCCCAGCACTTTGGGAGGCCAAGGTGGGCGGATCATGAGATCAGGAGTTGAAGACCAGCCTGGCCAACATAGTGAAACCCTTTCTCTACTAAAAATGTAAAAATTAGCCAGGCATGGTGGCGCACGCCTGTAGTCCCAGCTACTTGGGAGGCTGAGGCAAGAGAATCGCTTGAACCTGGAAGGTGGAGGTTGTGGTGAGCCAAGATCCTGCCACTGTACTCCAGTCTGGGCAACAGAGTGAGACTCTGTCTCAAAAAAAAAAAAAAAAAAAGAAAGAAAGAAATGTTGCTGGATCTTGCATGTTGACTTTGTATCCAGCTACTTTGCTGAATTGACTTATTAGTTCTAACAGTTTTTTTTGTGTGTGTGTAATTTTAGGGTTTTCTTTTTTCTTTTCTTTCTTTTTTTTTTGTGCAGGATGTGCAGGTTTGTTACATAGGTAAACCTGTGCCATGGTAGTTTGCTGCACAGATCAACCCATCACCTAGCTATTAATTAAGCCCAGCATCCACTAGCTATTCTTCTTGATGCTCTAGCTCCTTGTGCCCCGCTGAATTTTAGGGTTTTCTTTCTTTACTTTTTTTTTCTTTCGAGATGGAGTCTTGCTCTGCTGCCCAGGCTGGAGTGCAGTAGCACGGTCTTGGCTCATTGCAACCTCCGCCTCCTGGGTTCAAGCGATTCTCCTGCCTCAGCCTCCCAAGTAGTTGGGACTGCAGGCATGCACCCATGCCTAGCTAAGTTTTTGTAGTTTTTGTAGAGACGGGGTTTCACCATGTTGGCAAGGCTGGTCTCAAACTCCTGACCTCAAGTCCCCTTGGGTTCCCGAAGTACTGGGATTATAGGCCTGAGCCACCACACCCGGCCAGGTTTCTATATAAAAGATCATATAGTCTGCAGACAGATAATTTTACTTTTTTCTTTTCTTTTCTTTTCTTTTCTTTTTTTTTTCTTTTTTTTTTTTTTTTTTTTGAGATGGAGTCTTGTTCTGTCGCCCAGGCTGGAGTGCAGTGGTGCCATCTCGGCTCCCTGCAACCTCTGCCTCCTGGGTTCAAGCAGTTCTTTGCCTCAGCCTCCCGAGTAGCTGGGATTACATGCACATGCCACCACGCCCAGCTAATTTTTGTATTTTTAGTAGAGATGGGGAGTTCATCTTCTTGGCCAGGCTGGTTTTGAACTCCTGACCTCGTGATCCATCCGCCTTGGCCTCCCAAAGTTTTGGGATTACAGGCGTGCTCTCGGCTGTCAACCTTTTCCTTTTCAATTTGGAGATGCCTTTTCTTTTTCTTTTTTCTTTTTTTTTTGAGATGGAGTCAAACTCTGTTGTCCACGCTGGAGTGCAGTGGCGCGATCTCTGCTCACTGCAGCCTCTGCCTCCTGGGTTCAAGTGATTCTCCTGCCTCAGCCTCCCGAGTAGCTGGTGATACAGGCATGTGCCACCACACCCGGCTAATTATTTTTTTGTATTTTTAGTAGAGACGGGGTTTCTCAGTTTAGCCAGGCTGGTCTCGATCTCCTGACCTCGTGATCCGCCTGCCTCAGCCTCCCAAAATGCTGGGATTACAGGCATAAGCCACCATGCCTGGCCCTTATTTTTCTTTCTTGCCTGATTGCTCTAGCTAGAACTTCCAGTATTACGTCGAATGGAAGTGGTGAAAATGGGCATTGGGCATCCTTGTCTTGCTCCTGTTCTTTTATTAGTTTGTTTGAGATCCTCCTGCCTCAATTTCCTGAGTAGCTGGGACTGTGGACACACTACTACACCCAGCTAATTTAAAAAAAAGAATTTTTTTTTTTTTTTAGAGATGTGGTCTCGCTATGTTTCCCATGCTGATCTTGAACTCCTGACTTCAAGTGATCTTCTCAGCTTCCCACAGTGCTGTGATTACAGGTGTGAGCCACTGTGCTGGCCTTGTCCTTTTTTTTTTTTTTTTGAGACGGAGTCTCGCGCTGTGTCACCCAGGCTGGAGTGCAGTGGCGCGATCTCGGCTCACTGCAAGCTCCGCCTCCCAGGTTCACGCCATTCTCCTGCCTCAGCCTCCAAGTAGCTGGGACTACAGGCGCCCGCCACCTCGCCCGGCTAGTTTTTTGTATTTTTAGTAAAGACGGGGTTTCACCATGTTAGCCAGGATGGTCTCGATCTCCTGACCTCGTGATCCACCCGCCTCGGCCTCCCAAAGTGCTGGGATTACAGGCTTGAGCCACCGCGCCCGGCCTCTTGTTCTTGTTTTTAGAGGAACATTCTTCAGTCTTTGACCATCAATTATGTTTGCTGTGGGTTTTTCATACGTTGCTTTTATTTTGTTGAGGTAGTTTCACTCTATTCCTAGTTTGTTGAGTGTTTTTATGACTAATGGGTTTTGAATTTTGTCTAATGTTTTTCCTGCATCGATTGCCATGATCCTGTGGTTTCCTTCATTCTATTAATGTGGTATATTACATTGATCAATTTTTACATGTTGAACCATCCCTGTATTCCAGGAATAAATCCCACTTGGTCATGGTGTATAATCCTTGTGCTGCTCAGTTCAATGTGTTGGTATTTTGTTGAGGATTTTTTAATCAGTGTTCATAAGGGATAGTGATCTGTAGTTTTCTTACAGTTGCCTTTGTCTGACTTTGGTATCAGAATAATGCTGGCCTCACAAAATGAGTTGGGAAGTGTTTTCTCCTTTACCAGATTTTTTCTAGGAAAAGATTGAGAAGAACTGGTATTAGATCTTGAAATGTTTTGTAGAATTCACCTATGAAACCGAGATCTAGGGCTTTTCTTTGTCAGGAGGTTTTTGGTGAGTGAGTCCATCTGTTTACCGGTTATAGCTCCATGTGTCTTCTCTCTTATTTTCTTAGTCCATTTAGCTAAAAGCTTGTCAGTTTTATCCTCTTGAAGAACCAACTTTTGATTTCATTGGTTTTTATCTTCTTTTTATCTCTGCTCTAATCTTTATTATTTCTTTCCTTCTGCTGCCTTTGTATTTAGTTAGTTCTTCTGTTTCCAGTTCCTTAAGTTGTAAAGTTAGGGTGTTGATGTGAAATCTTTCTTGCTTTTTAATGTAAGCATTCATAGCTATAAATTTTCCCCTTAGCACTGCTTTTGTTGTGTCCCATAAGTTTTGTTTGGTATGTTGTGTTTTCATTTTCATTAATCTCTAAGTATTTTCTAATTTTCCTTGTGATATCTTCTTTGAACCCTGGTTACTTAAACACACACATTTGTGTGTGTGTATGTGTGTGTGTGGTTTTTTGTTTGTTTGTTTTGAGACGGAGTTTCACTCTTGTTGCCCATGCTCACTGCAACCTCTACCTCCTGGTTCAAGCGATTCTCCTGTCTCAGCCTCCCAAGTAGCTGGGATTACAGGCGCGTGCCACCACGCCTGGCTAATTTCACACACACATTTAAAAAATACATCTACCTGCTTTTACTTCAGAATTTTTGCAATTTCTGTTCTCTCTGCCTGAAAAACTTTTCCACCAAAATACCTACAGGGCCTGGCTCCCTTGCTTTTTAGGTTCTGCTTAAATGTCATCTTCTGTATAGAAGCATTCCCTAGCTACCCTAGAATAGCAACCAACTATCTTCCCCCCTCAACACTTCCTATCCCCCTTAAACTGCTTTCTTTTCTTTTCCTTTCCTTTCCCTTCCCGTCCCTTCCCGTCCCGTCCCGTCCCGTCCCGTCCCTTCCCTTTCCTTTCCTTTCCTTTCCTTTTCAGACAGAGTCTTGCTCTGTTGCCCAGGCCTGGAGTGCAGTGGTGCATTCTTGGCTCACTGAAGCCTCTGCTTCAGCTTCCCAAGTAGCTGGGACAGTAGGCGGCAGCCACCATGCCTGGCTAATTTTTTTTTTTTTTTTTGAGATGGAGTCTCACTCTGTCGCCTAGGCTGGAGTGTAGTGCACAGTCTCGGCTCACTGCAACCTCCATTTCCCAGGTTCAAGTGATTTCTGGCTAATTTTTGTATTTTTAGTAGATATGAGGTTTCACCGTATTGGCCAGGCTGGTTTCAAACTTCTGACCTCAAGTGATCTGCCCACCTTGGCCTCCCAAAGTGCTAGGATTACAGGTGTGAGCCACTGTGCCCAGCCTAATTTTTGTATTTTTAATAGAGATGGGTTTTCACCATGTTGGCCAGGCTGGTCTCAAACTCCTGACCTCAAGTGATTCGCCCACCTCAGCCTCCCAAAGTCCTGAGATTACAGTCATGAGCCACTGTACCTGGCCTGCTTTATTTTCATTTCTAATTTATCAGCATCTAATATATTTATTTATTTGATAATTATCTCTTCCTTCCTTCAACTAAGTTAAAAGCTCCCTGAGCACAGGATTTTGGTGTTTTTTTCTTTCCTTTAACTTTGTATTGTTCATTGTTATATCTCCAGTGTCTAGAAAATTACCTATCACATAGTAAGTACTTGATGAATATTTGTGGAATGAGTTAATTTAGCACTTCTCCACAGGATAGGACTTAGGTTTTTTTAATCCTCCATCTCCCTTCCCTCACCATTTTGATTGTTTGAATTTTTATATAACTATAGTGAAACCAGCAAATTGATGGATTTGTTAGTGTGATCGGCAGAAACTTTGCAATTTCTAATAAGTTAGAGAAGTCTGGGTAGGAAACTAATGGCTTGGCATTACTCTTTCTTAGAGTACAGATGGTCCCTAAAGCTTCTCTGAGAATTTTGATAACTTTTAGGAATGTGTGATCTGTATGAATTTCCTATTACTCAGTCCTGACAATGTGAATGGTATTCATTTGGTAGCTTAATTTTATACATCCAGGCAAGATACTAGTTTAGGGGATGCCAAAAATAATAGACTAATTGGAAAAGCTTTAGTCACATGAGAGCAAATCACTCCACTTGATGCTCTTGGCCTACCTCAGTATAAGTTGGTTCTGCCTTAGTTTTGTTGAAGTTTTAATAATACTGTACATTCATGTAGGTTATATGCATTGTGTAGGTTTTAGTATAGTTGGCAAATGAAAGCATTACCAAATATTACCTGGGAGTTAAGTTTCCTAGGATCACAAATTTGGTCTTCTGATCACTCGGAAGTAGAGTGGGCTGTGCCAGGGGAAGTTAAGGTATCCTTAAATAAATAGCAACTTGGTTTATCTAGTGATAAGGGGAAAATAATTTCCTGTTTGGCACTTTCTCCAAAATACATGATACTCAATGGGAAAAATGAACTCAGGTCAAGATTATGTCTCTCCCTTTGGCCCAGACATGTATTAAGTATATAATTATCTTATTAATGCTACTCTGTGGACTGTGATTATTTTTAGTTTTCCCATAATTCCTCTTAGGATGACATTTATTAGGTAATGTGGTTTAACAAATATTTGAGAACCTACTGTGTGCTAAGCATGGTAGTTGTTGCTGGGGAAACAGTAAACTAGACAGGATTTCTTTCCGTAGTGATCTGAGGTCTAGTGGGTAACACATTAAAAAAAAGATGATAAGAGAGGTGATGTTTAGAAAGGGTGTATAAAGGGTGCTGTAGGAATATATAGCAAACATTAAATGTGGTCTTGGTTGGAGCAGGTGGGGGAGGCACGTAGGATGGAAAGGACTTCCTGAGGAAATAACCATTTCAACTAAATACCTACTCAGGCATTTCCGTAGAATGAGGACTCTTGATCCAGTCGGCTTGGGCAGTGTAGACCTTCTGTGTCTATTCACTCATTTGAAAAATGGGGCTAATAATATTGCCAACCTCACAGTGTTGTGTGGACATACTGAGTGAGCACATGTAAAGCACTTGAAACAATAAGTACCTGGCACATAGTAAGTACTCAGCTTATTAGTCATTATTTTTATGTACTTTTTATTTTGTGCCAGGTATCCACTGGCAGATGGGTATTTTGAACACAAACTTGACATGGTTTTTCTGCTACATCATAACCCAACTTGATCAGATTTTTTTTTTTTTTTTTTTTTTTTTTTTGAGACAGAGTCTTGCTCTGTTGCCCAGCCTGGAGTGCAGTGGCCGAATCTCAGCTCACTGCAAGCTCCGCCTCCGGAGTTTACGCCATTCTCCTGCCTCAGCCTTCCGAGTAGCTGGGACTACAGGCGCCCGCCACCTCGCCCGGCTAGTTTTTTGTATTTTTTAGTAGAGACGGGGTTTCACCGCGTTAGCCAGGATGGTCTCGATCTCCTGACCTCGTGATCCGCCCGTCTCGGCCTCCCAAAGTGCTGGGATTACAGGCGTGAGCCACCACGCCCGGCCAATCAGATTTTAAGAATAGGAGAAATGGAATTCTGAAAAATAAGTTTGGCATTTTTACAAGTTAAAACCAGTTAGTGGCTTGGCACAGTGTCTCACATCTGTAATACTAGCACCTTGGGAAGCTGAGGTGGGATGATCACTTGAGCCCAGAAGTTTGAGACCAGCCTGTGCAACACAGTGAGACCCCAATCTCTACTGTCAAAACAAAACAATTCTGTTAGTATCTACTCATAAGAAGCTGCCAGAATTGTAATGTCTTACATATCTTTGAACATTTAAAAAATTATATTTGTGAAACTTGAGACACTTATAATTTTACTGTCTGCTTTAGCAGTATCATTTAGTCCTGATTTAATCCCCATCACCAACAATGTGGTCAGAACTTTGCGTTTTTCTTGACAAATGTAGTTAGGGAAAATGTCGTTGATAACCTGAGAACTAAGAGCTCTTGAATGACTTTGTGTATTTCTTTTATAGACCATTTAATTTGGCAGAGCGGAAAGCTAGCGCCCATTCAATAGTAGAATGTGATCCTGTACGAAAAGAAGTTAGTGTACGAACTGGAGGATTGGCTGACAAGAGCTCAAGGAAGACATATACTTTTGACATGGTAACATATGGTGTAATTTATTGATTATCCACTAATGTAAAATAATTTTAATATACATATTTTACCTGGAAAAGGGTGTATACTTAGGAATTTCGGTTGTCTCTTTGAATTGTCAGATGGCTTCTAGTGGGCTGGATTATGAATTAATTAACATACGAAAAACAAAATTATTAAAATGAGTAATTTTGAGTTTTATTTTTTTAATTCTTTTTTTTGATAGGTGTTTGGAGCATCTACTAAACAGATTGATGTTTACCGAAGTGTTGTTTGTCCAATTCTGGATGAAGTTATTATGGGCTATAATTGCACTATCTTTGCGTAAGTAAAACAGTGTTTTTTCAGATTTATGAAAAAGCTTAAATGCGTGTGTTTTTTTTGTTTGTTGTTTGCTTTTTGAGACGGAGTTTCACTCTTGTTGCCCTGGCTGGAGTGCAATGGCGCAATCTTGGCTCACTGCAACCTCCGCCTCCTGGGTTCAAGCAGTTCTGTCTCAGCCTCCCAAGTAGCTGGGATTACAGGCGCCTGCCACCACGCCTGGCTAATTTTTGTATTTTTAGTAGAGACGTGGTTTCACCTTGCTGGCCAGGCTGATCTCGAACTCCTGACCTCAGGTGATCTGCCTACCTCAGCCTCCCAAAGTTTTGGGATTATAGGCGTGAGCCACTGCGCCTGGCCTGTTTTTTGTTTTTTAGTCTATCACTAAGAGTCATATGGGTGTGTTTCCTTTTGATTTAACACTTGTTAATCTTTACAGGTATGGCCAAACTGGCACTGGAAAAACTTTTACAATGGAAGGTGAAAGGTCACCTAATGAAGAGTATACCTGGGAAGAGGTATTTATTGTTTATAATATACTTTTATCTCTAATGTGGCTGAAATTTAACTGTATAAAACTTGTTTGAGGGTCTCTGTCTTGAAATAGAGAAGATCAAAATACCTATGTCAAAATGAACTTAGGATAAACCACTACTACAGTAAAATTAAAGTGCATGGTATGACTCCTGTTTAAGAAACAGCCTCAATGGAAGAGGAAGGACCAATATATATGGCACAGTTATGTCATAAAAAAGGGGTCTATTTACGACAGAATGGTTGGAGCAGAATATTGTAGAAAAGTTGGAATATGAGTGAGGCTCGAAAGCAGGCAGGGCTTTGTACTGTAGGAATGGGTCTCAAAGTTAGCATGGCCAGGGGAAGTATAGTACTTTATTCATGATGATCTTAAGTGTTCAATAAATTAAGATGAATGTATTGTTTAATATTGCAGAAAGCATATACTACATTTTACAAAGATTTCCATGAATTTAAGTGAGTTTAATAACTATGGGAGAGAACCAATACTGGAAGAAAGTTGAAAGAAGAACAAGACAAGTTGAACAAGAGCTGAAGTGTTACAACTTTTTATAAAAAGTTTAGTTTTAAATTTAGTAATGTGTTTAAATTTAAATGAGTTTAATAACTAGTTAATTGGCCGGGTGTGGTGGCTCATGCCTGTAATCCAAACACTTTGGGAGGCCAAGGCGGATGGATCACCTGAGGTCAGCAGTTCGAGACCAGCCTGGCCAACATGGTGAAACCTTGTCTCTACTAAAAATACAAAAACTAACTGTGTGTGGTGGTGCATGCTTGTAATCCCAGCTACCCGAGGGGCTAAGGCGGGAGATTCACTGGAACCCAGGAGGTAGACGCTGCAGTGAGCTGAGGTGGCACCACTGCACTCCAGCCTGGGCAACAGAATGAGACTCTGTCTCAAAAAACAACCAAAAAGCTAGTTAATTTTCCAAAAAAAAAAAAAAAAATTATTTTATTTTTTTTAATTTTAAATTGATGGGGTCCCACTGTGTTTCCCAGGCCAGTCTTGAACTCTTGGGCTTCAGGAGTCCTCCCAACTCAGCCTCCTGAGTAGCTGGAATTAGAGGCACATACTACCTTGCCCAGCCAGTTTTCCAAATTATTGAAAGTTGGGTAGAACCTTTTTTCTAGTGGTTACATAATTGAGTCATTAACTTACTTTACATATATGGATAATAAAGTTATGAATTGTAACCATAGGGGATATGGAATAGGCTTAAAGCATAGTTTCATTGGGCAGAATTATTGAACTTGGCTTTTTTCTTTTTTGAGATGGAGTCTCGCTCTGTCGCTCAGGCTGGAGTACAGTGACTCAATCTCGGCTCACTGCAACCTCCACCTCCTGGGTTCAAGTGATTCTCCTGCCTCAGCCTCCTGAGTAGCTGGGACTACAGGTGCACGCCACCAAGCCCGGCAAAGTTTTGTATTTTTATTACAGATGGGGTTTCACCATATTGGCCAGGATGGTCTTGATCTCCTGACCTCGTGATCCAGCTGCCTTGGCCTCCCAAAGTGCTGGGATTACAGGCGTGAGACATCACGCCTGGCTGAACTTGGCTTTTTTTTTTTTTTGAGACGGAGTCTCACTCTGTCACCCAGGCTGGAGTGCAGTGGCCAGATCTCCGCTCACTGCAAGCTCCGCTTCCCGGGTTCCCGCCATTCTCCTGCCTCAGCCTCCAGAGTAGCTGGGACTACACCTCGCCCGGCTAGTTTTTTGTATTTTTTTTTTTAGTAGAGACGGGGTTTCACTGTGTTAGCCAGGATGGTCTCGATCTCCTGACCTCGTGATCCGCCCGTCTTGGCCTCCCAAAGTGCTGGGATTACAGGCTTGAGCCACCGCGCCCGGCCTGAACTTGGCTTTTTAAGTAGATAGGTTCCATTGGTTTCTATGTAATGCTCAGGCATGAAGATGGCTAAGAAGTGTGACAGGTTTATGGAGGGTGTGAAGACTACTATTGAACAGATTGTTGTAAATGGCTTCTCTAACATTAACTTAGTTGTTTCTTTTTTTTTATTTTAACTTGCTTTGCCATACTTATGTTTAAATATATTATAAAGGAGGCCCATGTATTTTAACTGCCACAGTAAATGGCATTCTTCCTTTATATTAGTCCTTATTATAATTTCAGGATCCCTTGGCTGGTATAATTCCACGTACCCTTCATCAAATTTTTGAGAAACTTACTGATAATGGTACTGAATTTTCAGTCAAAGTGTCTCTGTTGGAGATCTATAATGAAGAGCTTTTTGATCTTCTTAATCCATCATCTGATGTTTCTGAGAGACTACAGATGTTTGATGATCCCCGTAACAAGGTAATTCAGTCTTTGAGAATGAAATGTCTCTGAATTTTAACATGTGAGGCTTTGAGAAGTCAGAGAGAGAGAGAGAGAATGTGTGTGTGTGTGTGTTTTAACCAATCTAATGGATGTTCTTTTGGTATTTTGGTCAGAGAGGAGTGATAATTAAAGGTTTGGAAGAAATTACAGTACACAACAAGGATGAAGTCTATCAAATTTTAGAAAAGGGGGCAGCAAAAAGGACAACTGCAGCTACTCTGATGAATGCATACTCTAGGTAAGAAAGCCATAGTCTCTTTCCTAGCCCCATTTTGTTTTAAGAAGAATTAGGACTTGGAGAAAATCAAATTGGGGTGGGTCAGGGTATGAGTCACGTACCTAGAGTTTGTGTTATAAGGAGGGGTCGTTGGTGATTGGCTTGAGATTTATAGGGAAGGAACCAATATTGGAAGAATGTTGAAAGGAGAACAAAGATAAGTTGAACCATAGCTGAAGTATTAAACTTTTTTTTTTTCTTTTTTGAGACCAAGTTTCGCTCTTGTTACCCAGGCTGGAGTGCAGTGGCACGATCTCGGCTCACTGCAACCTCTGCCCACCAGGTTCAAGCAATTCTCCTGCCTCAGCCTCCTGAGTAGCTGGGATTATAGGTGCCCGCCACTAGCCTAGCTAATTTTTGTATTTTTGGTAGAGATGTGGTTTCACCATGTTGGCCAGGCTGGTCTCAAACTCCTGACCTTAGGTGAACCACCTGCCTTGGCCTCCCAAAGTGCTGAGATTACAGGTGTGAGCCACCGCACCCAGCCTAAACTTTTTTGAAGTAGAAGAATCCTTTTATTCTAGTGACATCATATATGGAAGCCCAGGATAAAATGTGGCTGCTATAGTTGATTTTAGAATGGGATGCTCTGAGGCTTACCTCCTTAAGCCTTATGAAGGGGTCCCTGAGGCACTTTTGTGGAGCCCCCTACTGATATTAGAATATAGTTTGAAAACCCTTGCATTTAATAAGGATTAGAAGAAGTCAGGTCTTTTAAAATGGCTTCATTTTAATGTGGGAGACAGATGGTCACTAACACTGGCTTTCATGGGTTGAAAGGGATGATTTTTTCTCTCTAAATATCTTTTACTGAAATATAAAAATTCCTTTTTAAAAATTGTTTATTTTCCTCTCTTACCACTCTATTCATTGAAATATAAAATGCCTGTCATAAATTTACATAAGTTAGGAACTCCTTTTTTCTTGTAAAGACTCCTACAGGACAAATTCCAAATTCTACAAATATAGTTTACTAAAACAAGTGTTTGTGTGTGTGTGTGTGTGTGTGTGTGTTTATGGTCTTTGAAGGAAACATCAGAATGTGACAGAAAAAGCAATAGATTGGGAATTAGATATTTGTGTGTAGTCTCAGTTTCACAGTTAATTCAGTATGTGACTTCAGGTGAATAAGTGAATTTATCTGCATATTAGTTTCTCTGAGCTACAAAATTATTGTTAGGATTGGAAGTCTTATTTCTTTGCTGGCTTGTAGTTGAAAATTTCTATAAAATGCCATATCAATTATAGTTGCAACTCTAAAAAAAGTTTGCATTTAAAGAAAGAAGAAAAATGTAACATAAAAGTGATTAAGATCATGGAATTTTGGATGATTTCAAAATTTTAATTAAATTTGCACTTAATGGCTTTCCAATAAAATGGAAATTTTATTCTGTGGTTGATTTATGACTTAATTTCATGTAGAATTTTGAGAACTGAAGACTAGTTAAAATTTCTTTAGGTACATTTCACTAAAGTATAAAATTTCTATTTTTCCTTTTTTCTTATATGTAGACTTGTATAAAGGTCACTTTTTATGAATGTATGTGACAAAGAGGAGAAGCTAATATTCAGTTTTCCCAAATTAGAGCTAACTCCAATGCTTATTTGTATTAATTGCCTAATCTGGATTAGGAATGGGTAGATAATGGTCGAAAAATATGAGATGAATATTATTATTATTATTATTATTATTATTTTTTTTTTTTTTTTTGAGACGGAGTCTTGCTCTGTCACCCAGGCTGGAGTGCAGTGGCCGGATCTCAGCTCACTGCAAGCTCCGCCTCCCCGGTTTACGCCATTCTCCTGCCTCAGCCTCCCGAGTAGCTGGGACTATAGGCGCCTGCCACCTCGCCCGGCTAGTTTTTTGTATTTTTAGTAGAGACGGGGTTTCACCGTGTTAGCCAGGATGGTCTCGATCTCCTGACCTCGTGATCCGCCTGCCTCGGCCTCCCAAAGTGCTGGGATTACAGGCTTGAGCCACCGCGCCCGGCCTATTATTATTATTATTGTTATTATTTTTATTTATTTATTTTTTTTGAGACAAAGTCTCTCTCTGTCCCCCAGGCTGGAGTGAAGTGACGCGATCTCGGCTCATTGCAAGCTCCGCCTCCCGGGTTCATGCCATTCTCCTGCCTCAAGCCTCCCGAGTAGCTGGGACAACAGGTGCCCACCACTACGCCCAGCTAAGTTTTTGTATTTTTTAGTAGAGGCGGGGTTTGACTGTGTTAGTCAGGATGGTCTTGATCTCCTGACCTCGTGATCTGCCCGCCTCGGCCTCCCAAAATGATTACAGGCGTGAGGCACCACGCCTGGTGGAGATGAATATTATAATTCAGATCTATAGTTTGCATTTATGCTTTTCCTTGGATCTTCCTCCTTTTCTGTAATTTTAAATAATTTAAATAATTTTTATAAAAATGCTACTTGGCTGGGCGCGATGGCTCACGCCTGTAATCCCAGCACTTTGGGAGGCCAAGGCGGGAGGATCACTTGAGGTCCGGAGTTCGAGACCAGCCTGGCCAATGTGGTGAAACCGCGTCTCTACTAAAAATACAAAAACTAGCTGGGCATGGTGGCGTGTGCCTGTAATCCCAGATACTTGGTAGGCTGAGTCAGGAGAACTGCTTGAACCCAGGAGGCAGAAGTTGCAGTGAGCTGAGATCGAGCCATTGCAATAAGTCTAGCCTGGGCAATAAGTCTCAAAAAAAAAAAAAAAAGATACTTAATTTTTTGTTTAAGTAACATGAAAGTACAAAGAAGAAAATTGAAACTTACCAGATTCTCTGTCAACTGTCAATGATATTAACAAACATGATAATGTTCACCAACTGCCATTGGATACAAAAAGAATGTCTTTGGTCATCTGTATAATTTTTTTTCCCCTAAGATAAAAGCAGAGTATTTGGTTTTTTTTGTTTGTTTTTTTGCTTGTTTGTTTTTTTTCCCAAGACAACATCTTACTTTGTCACCCAGGCTAGAGTGCAGTGACTCAGTCATGACTTACTGCAGCCTTGACCTCCTGGGCTAAAGTGATCTTCCCACCTGCGCCTCTAGGGTAGCTGTAACTGTAGGAGCATACCACTACGCCCAGCTAATTTTGAAATTTTTTTGTAGAGATGGCAGTCCCACTATGTTGCCCAGGCTGGTTTCGAACTCCTGGGTTGAAGTGACCCTCCTACCTTGGCCTCCCAAAGTGTTGGGATTACAGGCATGAGCTACCACCCCTGGCCTGAATATCAGTATTTAGCATAAGGTAGACTTTTGAACATTTTATAATCTAGCAGTGATTATCTTGTAGTGTTTTAGTAATCATGCTGTTTACTATTTCTGCTGTTAGGGGATAGGAGTCACCTATTTCTGATGACAGTCTCAAAGCAGAGAAGTGTACTTGTGCATGTACACAACAGCTGACATGGATGGGGAGGTGGAATAGTAAACTAATGCCTTGCCTGGTACTATTTGAATTTATGGTAATGACATACTTCAAATGGTTCTTATGAATAGCAGATTGATTGCAAGCCATCTCTTCTTGACATACCAGGCAAATGTTTCGACCCCATCCACATCCAGCTTTCAGAGGTGCCTCAGGATTCTAAGTCTTTTGGAGTTTTTTTTCAGATAGCTTCTTATTGATGCCGCTTTTGCAGGCAGTAGATAGGAGAAAACAAAATCCTAATCACTGTTCTATCCATCGCCTATCTTCCAGAATATTCTTGATATCTCCTGTCTGATGTTATCTTTCTCTACCCATGTGGATTTAGATCTTCCTTTCCTGTTTTCAGTATTTCAGAAGCAGGAAATGCTGTTTTACATTATAATGACTGGGCAACTTGATATTGTTTTCTAGTCGTTCCCACTCAGTTTTCTCTGTTACAATACATATGAAAGAAACTACGATTGATGGAGAAGAGCTTGTTAAAATTGGAAAGTTGAACTTGGTAAGCATCCACCTTAATACTACTGTTTCACTCTTAAACACCTTATAGAGCAGCTTGAAATTTTGCCCTTGAGACAGTTTTTGTGGTCACTGGGTGATTAGCTTTCTAGTGGGAGAACAAATTTATTAATTACAGAAAAATTATTTTGCTGGCTATTTAATACATTATGTATACTATAAGAATGAAAGTCTTTGAATCCAAATCCAATAGACTCACTTTTTATTTTTATTTTTGAAATTAAAGGTTGATCTTGCAGGAAGTGAAAACATTGGCCGTTCTGGAGCTGTTGATAAGAGAGCTCGGGAAGCTGGAAATATAAATCAATCCCTGTTGACTTTGGGAAGGGTTATTACCGCCCTTGTAGAAAGAACACCTCATGTTCCTTATCGAGAATCTAAACTAACTAGAATCCTCCAGGATTCTCTTGGAGGGCGTACAAGAACATCTATAATTGCAACAATTTCTCCTGCATCTCTCAATCTTGAGGTAAGCCCTTTGAAAGCAAGCTGCGAGTGTAGTAGCTGTAATTCTTATTTAGCTATTATATATTTTAAAAGTTTATTTACTAGGCTGGACATAGTGACTCATACCTGTAAACCCAGCACTTTGGAAGTCCGAGGTGGGTGGATCACTTGAGCTTAGGAGTTCGAGACCAGCCTGGGCAACCTGCCGAAACCCTGTCTCTACCAAAAATACAAAAAATTAGGTGGGTTTGGTGGTGCACACCTGTGGTCCCACCTACTTATGGGGCTGAGGTGGGAGAATCGCTTAAGCCTGGGAGGCGGAAGTTGCACTGAACTAAGATCATGCCACTACACTCCAGCCTGGGTGGCAGAGGGAGACCCCATCTCAAAAAAAAAAAAAAAATATATATATATACATATATATATATATACACATATATATATATATACACATATATATATATATATACATATATATATATACATATATATATATATATATATATATATATGGTGGAATAAAAAAAGTTCATTTAGTAGCTTCATTCTTTTTTTTTTTTTTTGAGATGAATCCCGCTCTTATCCCCCAGGCTGGAGTGCGATGACGAGATCTCAGCTCACTGCAACCTCCACCTCCCGGGTTCAAACGATTTTCCTGCCTCAGCCTCCCAAGTAGCTGGGATTACAGGCGCCTGCCACCACACCCAGCTAATTTTTGTATTTTTAGTAGAGATGTGGTTTCACCTTGTTGACCAGGCTGGTCTCAAACTCCTGACCTCAGGTGAACCGCCCGCCTTTGTCTCCCAAAGTTCTGGGATTACAGGCGTATGCCACCGCGCCCTCTTCATTCTATGCTATAATGTAAAACAATCTGGAGATTGCATATGAACATATACAGGAGGACACTCCTGAAGAAGTTATCTTTTTCCTTCCTTGCAGAGTTTTTAACCTTAAAAAGTCAGTTTCTCAATGGCTTTTTCCACACAGTCTTCAAAGAAAATTGCTGTGGTCATTAGCAGTGGGTGGTATATGGAGATTTAATTGAGGACTTAGGAGCAGGTAAAGTGAATGCTCGCTAGTGTGGTAAGGCTGCTTAGAGAACACTGAAGATGGCGTTGGATGTGTGAGAACAGAGAGAAAAACCAAGAGAAATAACAAAGATGGTAAAATGTAGTCTTATTTTATTGCTATCATCTGCCTTAAGTGGAAATTTTATTTATTTGTTTATTTATTTATTTATTTTTAGAAGTAGAGTCTCATGCTGTTGCCAAGGTTGCAGTACAGTAGCATGATCATGGCTCACTGCAACTTAAATTCCTGGACTCAAGTGATTCCCCCAACCACAGCCTCCTGAGTAGCTAGTACTACAAGTGTGAGCCACCAGGCCTGGCTAAGTTTTGTTTTGTTTTGTTTTGTTTTAAATAGAGACGGAGGTCTCACTATGTTTCCTAGGCTGATCTTGAACTCCTGGGCTCAAGGGATCCTCCTACCTCAGCCTCCTGAAGTGCTGCGATTTAGGCATGGGCCACCTCGCTTGACCTAAATGGATTTTAAAAAGCTTTTTTAGGCCGGGCACGGTGGCTTACACCTGTAATCCCAGCACTTTGGGAGGCTGAGGTGAGTGGATCATCTTAGCTCAGGAGTTCAAGACCAGCCTGAGCAACATGGTGAAACCCCGTCTCTACTAAAAAACACAAAAAATTAGCTGGGCGTGGTGGTGCACGCCTGTAATCCCAACTACTCAGGAGGCTGAGGCAGGAGAGTTGCTTGAACCCAGGAAGTAGGGGTTGCAGTGAGCTGAGATTGAGCCACTGCACTCAAGCCTGGGTGACAGAGCGAGACTTTGTCTCAAAAAAACAAAAAAGCTTCTTTAAGGTCTCCAACTTCCCCTTCATTAAAAAAAAATCTTTATTGAGATTTAATTCACATATAAAATTCACCGATTTAAAGTATATTAATTTAATAATTTTAGTATATTAACAGAGCTGTCCAACCGTCACCGAAATCTAAGTTTTGAACATTATCGTAACCCCAGAAAGAAGGCCTGTACCCATTGAAAGTACTTTTCCATTTGCCCCACTCCCAGCTCTAGGACACTACTGCTTTTTGCATCTATGGATTTGCCTGTTCTGGATATTTCATATAAATGGAATTATGTAATATGTAGTTTTTTTGTGACTGGCTTCTTTCACTTAGCATAATGTTTTCAAGGTTCATCTGTGTTGTAGCAGCAATACTTTATTCCTTTTAATGGGTGAATAATATTCTATAGTATGGAGTGCAATGGTATGGTCTTGGCTCACTGCAACCTTTGCCTCCCGGGTTCAAGTGATTCTCCTGCCTCACCCTCCCGAGTAGCTGGGATTACAGGCGCCTGCCACCACGCCTGGCTAATTTTTGTATTTTTACCAGAGACAGGGTTTCACCATGTTGGCCAGGCTGGTCTCGAACTCTTGACCTCATGATCCACCTGCCTTGGCCTTCCAAAGTGCTGGGATTACAGACGTGAGCCACTGTGCCCGGCTGATATAGGACATTTTGTTTATTCATCAGTTGGTAGATTCATTGAGCTTTGTGTTTTTTTGTTTTTGTTTTTTTGTTTGAGACAAACAAACCTGTTGCCTAGGCTGGAGTGCAATGGCACAGTCACTGCAATCTCAACCTCCTGGGCTTAAGTGATCCTCCCACCTCAGACTCCCAAGTAGGTGGGACTATAGGCACATGCTACCATGCCCAACTAATATTTATCTATTTATTGTAGAAACAGGGTCTCCCTATGTTGCCAAGGCTTGTCTCGAACTCCTGGACTCAAGTGACCCTCATGCCTTGGCCTCCAAAGTGCTGGGATTACAAATGTGAGCCATCATTGAGTTTAAGAATAGTCTAAAGGAAATTATCCTAAGGGTCAAGACTATGAAAATTGAAGAGAAGGGAAAAAAGGATTGAACAGCTTCCTTTTTAAAGGTTGGGCATAGTGGTCTTAATGACTAGATTTTAAAATTAGATACAACTATAAAATATTACTTTAAGTTATTATATAACATATTTTAGATAACAGAACTACATTATTCTCACAATATCTTCACTAATTGATCTTTCCTTTCTATGACAGGAAACGCTGAGTACATTGGAATATGCTCATAGAGCAAAGAACATATTGAATAAGCCTGAAGTGAATCAGAAACTCACCAAAAAAGCTCTTATTAAGGTAACTGAATTTTGGAGCATAATGTAATCTTGCTTGACAAATGTGAAAATAAGAAACTTAAGTGGGAGATAATTGTTAAACAACATTTGTAAATTGCCCATGGAAGGCTTCTTATATAGTGATTTAAACTAAATATCTTACGTGTTAACATATTTTTTTCTAATGCTAATATGTTGACTTTACCAACTTTATCAACTGAGTTGGTACTCTTAACAAAATTTTCATTTATTTACATTTACAAAATTTATTTATTTGCATTTTTGAGGTATAATTTACATGCCATAACACCCACCCCCTAATGTAAGCATACAATTCAATGATTTATAGTGCATTTACAGAGTTGTGGAATATAACCACGATCTAGTTTTAGAAAATTTGTATCACTATCCAGTTTCCCTTTGCTCCTTACAATCATGTGGCCACTGAACTGCTTTCTGTCTATAGATTTGCCTTTTCTGGAAATTTCCTATAAATGGAATCATGTAGTATTTGGTCTTTTGCATCAAGTTTCTTTTGCCTAGCATAACATTTGGGGTTCCATTTATAACATGTATCAGTAGTTTATTTCTTTTTATTGCTGAATAGTATTCAATTATATGCTGATAATATGACATTTGGATCATTTCCAATAATGCCATTGTGAACATTTCTCTACATGTCTTTTGTGTTGATGTGTTTTCTTTTCTCTTGGGTAGATATCTAGGGATTTAATTTCTGGGTTGTATAGTAAGTTTATGCTTAAGAAACTTTTCCAAGTAGCTCTACCACAGAGCTACTTCCTACAGCAGTTTATGAGGTCTGCAATTTCTCCACCTCCTTTTCAACACTTGTTTTGTTTTTGTTTTCTTTTTTTTTTTTTTGAGATGAAGTCTCGCTCTTTCACCCAGGCTGGAGTGCAGTGGCATGATCTTGAGTCACTGCAACCTCTGTCTCCCATTTTCAAGCGATTCTTCGACCTCAGTCTCCCGAGTAGCTGGGACTACAGGTGTGCACCACCACGCCCAGCTCATTTTTGTACTTTTAGTAGAGATGGGGTTTCAACATGTTGGCCAGGCTGGTCTTGAACTCCTGACCTTGTGATCCGCCTGCCTCAGCCTCCCAAAGTGCTGGGATCACAGGCGTAAGCCAATACACCTGGCTCTAGTATGGTTTTAATTAGCATTTCCCTAATGATGTTGAACGTCTTTTCTTGTGCTTATTATCTATTTGTTTTTTTTTTTTTTTTTTTTTTTGAGACGGAGTCTTGCGCTGTGTCACCCAGGCTGGAGTGCAGTGGCGCGATCTCGGCTCACTGCAAGCTCCGCCTCCCAGGTTCAGGCCATTCTCCTGCCTCAGCCTCCGAGTAGCTGGGACTACAGGCGCCCGCCACCACGCCCGGCTAGTTTTTTGTATTTTTAGTAGAGACGGGGTTTCACCATGTTAGCCAGGATGGTCTCGATCTCCTGACCTCGTGATCCGCCCGCCTCGGCCTCCCAAAGTGCTGGGATTACAGGCTTGAGCCACCGCGCCCGGCCTTATCTATTTGTTTATCTTTTTTGGTGAAATGTCTATTCAAATGCTTTCCCCAATTTTAATTGGTTTGTCTTCTTATTAAGTTGTAAGAAGTTCATGTAGTCTAGATGCAAGCCCTTAATGAGATATGATTTGCAAATATTTCCTCCCAGTCTGGCTTTACTTTTTCCTTTCCTTGGTGGTTTTTTTTTTTAAATAAAGTTTTTATTATTGAGATAATTATAGATTCACATGCAGTTATAAGAAATAATACAGAGAAAACAGGCCAGGCACAATGGCTCATGCCTGTAATCCCAGCACTTTGGGAGACCGAGGTAGGCGGATTGCTTTAGATCAGGAGTTCAGGACTAGCCTGGCCAACATAGTGAAACCCTTATCTCTACTAAAAATACAAAAATTAGCTGGGCGTAGCGGCGCGTGCCTGTAATCCCAGTTACTCAGGAGGCTAAGACAGGAGATTTACTTGAACCCAGGAGACAGAGGTTGCAGTGAGCTGAGATCGTGCCACTGCACTCCAGCATGGGAGACAGAGTGAGGCTCTGTCTCAAAAAAAAAAAAAAAAAAAAAAGTAATAATACAGAGAAATCCTTTGTACATTTTCTTGAACTATAGAATATTACCACGGGGATATTGATATTAATAACAATCCACGGATCTTTCCCAGTTTTCCTTATGTGTGTGTGTATGTGTATTCAAGTCTAGACAGTATTGTCACATGTATAGGTTCGTGTATTCACTACCACAATCAAGATACTGAACAGTTCCATCACCACAAGGACCCCTCATATTGCCCTTTTGTTACCACTTTTCTTCCCACCATCTCCCTCCTTTTCTGGTACCCAATAATCTGTCCTCTATCATTTCAAGACTGTTATTGATTGGAATCATATATTATGTAAAGGTCTGAGATTGCTTTATTTATTTATTTATTTATTTATTTATTTATTTATTTATTTTGAGATGGAGTCTTACTCTGTTGCCCAGGCTGGAGTGCACCCAATAATCTGTCCTCTATCATTTCAAGACTGTTATTGATTAGAATCATATATTATGTAAAGGTCTGAGATTGCCTTATTTATTTATTTATTTATTTTGAGACGGAGTCTCATTCTGTTGCCCAGGCTGGAGTGCAGTGGTGCGATCTCAGCCCACTGCAACCTCTGCCTCCCAGGTTCAAACGATTCTCCTGCCTCACTCTCCCAAGTAGCTGGGATTACAGGTGTTTGCCACCATGTCCGGATAATTTTCTGCATTTTTAGTAGAGACAGGGTTTCACCATGTTCGCCAGGCTGGTCTCAAACTCTTGACCTTGTGATCCACCCACCTTGGCCTCCCAAAGTGCTGGGGTTATAGGCATGAGCCACTGCACCCAGCAGATCTTTTTTTTTAGTAATAAGTAGTAGTCCATGGTGAGTGTGTACCATACAGTTTTTGTAACTATTCACTTATTGAATGACATATGAGCTGATTGCAGTTTTTTTGCTATTACAAACAAAACTGCTATTGACATTCATTTATAGGTATTTATGTAAACATACATTTTTATTTCTCTTGGATAATTGCCCAAGAGTGCAATTGCTGGGTTGTATAATAATTGAATGTTTATTATTTTAGGGAACTGCCTGTTTTTCAAATTGTAATGAAAAACAATTTGAAATTAATGTATGAGTGATCTAGTTTCTTCATATCCTCACCAGCATTTAGTGTTGTAACTTTTTTATTTTAGTCATTCTGATAGGTGTGGTAGGTAATAGATATCTCATTGTGGTTTTTAACTTGAATTTTTCTAAAGGCTAATGATGTTGAGCATCTTTTTAACATGCTTATTTGATGTTTATATATTTATGTATATATAGCATATACATATATTGCATATTGATATGTATATAACATACACATGTATAGGTAACATATATATGTATATATATATTTCCTCTTATAATTTATTTGTGGAAATATCTGTATGTTTGTCCTGTAGAGTTTTACTGTAGTATCTTTTGACGTGTTCCTCTGTTCTTTGTATTTTCTGTAAATTAGAAGCTGAATCTTGAGGCTTAATTAAATTCAAGTTTTGTCTTATTTATTTTTGGCAAAACTAATTCATAAGCAGTAGTGTCTTCTTCCATTTAGAAGTATATAATCTCTGGTTCTCTTTTTTTTTTTTTTGAGACGGAGTCTCGCTCTGTTGCCCAGGCTGGAGTGCAGTGGCACCATCTCGGCTCACTGCAAGCTCTGCCTCCCAGGTTCACGCCATTCTCCTGCCTCAGCCTCCCTAGTAGCTGGGACTACAGGCACCCGCCACCATGCCCGGCTAAATTTTTGTATTTTAGTAGAGATGGGGTTTCACCGTGTTAGCCAGGATGGTCTCGATTTCCTGACCTTGTGATCCGCCCGCCTCGGCCTCCCAAAGTGCTGGGATTACAGGCTTGAGCCACCGCGCCCGGCCGGTTCTTTGTCTTTTTTATGGGCAATGACAATATTCAGGGACTTGGTCAGTAGTTTTCTAAGGTTGCAATATGGTAATATTTGAATTCAATTATTCTTTCTTAATTGATTGCTGAACCTCAGGTTGAATATCCCTTATCTGAAATGCATGGGACCAGAAGTGTTTTGGATTTCAGATATTTTGGATTTTGGAATATTTGCGTATACATAATAAGGTATATTGGGGATGGGACCCAAGTCTAAATATGAAATTCATTTTTGTTTCATATAACCATATATACGTAGCCTGCAAGTAATTTTATGCAATATTTTGAATAATTTTGTGTATGAGACAGTGTTTTAACTGTGACCTGTCACATGAGATCAGGTGCAAAATTTTCAATTTCTGGTGTCATGTCGGTGCTCAAAAAGTTTGGGACTTTTGGACCCAAACTTTTGAGTTTCAGGTTTTCAGATTAGGGATGTTCAACCTGTGCTTCTATTAAGAGGTTCTTTCTCTCATCTACTTAGAGGTATAGTTCTTATAGGAAAGGCAGGACACATGCTTGATAATTTCCTTTATTTGCCAATTTTGAGAATAATGAGTTAGTTTCCTAGGTTTCTTAGTGTCATTATAATCTCATATATTTAAATTGTTTGTGTTAACTGACTGTAGTTTTTCTCCTCACTGATGCTCAGATTGGCTCATCTTTGGCCAGGGGTATGTTAGTCTGTTTTCATGCTGCTGATAAAGACATACCCAAGATCGGGCAATTTACAAAGGAAAGAGGTTTATTGGACTTATAGTTCCACATGGCCGGGGAGGCCTCATAATCATAGTGGAAGGCAAGGAGGAGCAAGTCACATCTTACGTGGGTGGCAGCAGGCAAAGAGAGGGCGCTTGTGTGGAGAAACTCCCATTTTTAAAACCATCAGGGCCGGGTGCAGTGGCTCAAGCCTGTAATCCCAGCACTTTGGGAGACAGGCGGATCACAAGGTCAGGAGTTCGAGACCAGCCTGGCCAATATGGTCAAACCCCGTCTCTACTAAAAATACAAAAATTAGCCGGGAGTGGTGGTGGACGCCTGTAGTCCCAGCTACTTGGGAGGCTGAGCAGGAGAATCGCTTGAACCCAGGAGGCGGAGGTTGTAGTGAGCCGAGATCGGGCCACCGCACTCCAGCCTGGGAGACAGAGCGAGACTCTGTCTCAAAAAAAAAAAAAAAAAAAAAAAATAAATAAATAAAACCATCAGATCTTGTGAGACCCATTCACTGTCATGAGAACGGCATGGGAAAGATCTGCCCCTACAATTCAATCATCTCCCACCGGGTGCCTCCCACAACAAGTGGGAATTATGGGAGCTACAAGATGAAATTTGGGTGGGGAGACAGAGCCAAACTATATTAAGGGGTTATCTCTTCAGGTGGCTTCTTGAGTCCTTTTGATTAGCCTAGTAGTCTTTGTTTAGCTTCTTTCATTGCCTTATTTGACAAGATGTTCTGTGTTCATCTTGAGTATTTCCTACCTCAGTCCTGGAATCAGATGCTTTTCTAAGGAATCCTGGTTCATTTTAGTTTGAAATACTGCTACCAACCTGGGTACTGGAGGTTGTGGTTTTTCTTGGGAAGTCCATATTTTTAGAATGAGTGCATTTAAAAAAGAGCTTTGAAAGACTTTATTTCTATACAAATTAATATTGATAAACAAGTATGGTTATAACTTTTTATCATGCTTCTTTATGTTTTAAAAGACATAAAAAGGCTAACTTTACTTTTTATTTGATGCATATCCTTCCCAAAGTGAATGAAAAAAGTACTAAACTGACACCTTCAACATTCCTCTTGTGTAGGAGTATACGGAGGAGATAGAGCGTTTAAAACGAGATCTTGCTGCAGCTCGTGAGAAAAATGGAGTGTACATTTCTGAAGAAAATTTTAGGTAAGCCCTTGGCAATGGAGTTAATTTCCAAGAATAAGCATTTCTGATAACAGGCTATTTGAAGTAAAACTTACGTAGCAGTAAATAAAATCTTTATATCAAGTGCCGATAAATACTTCATTTTGTGTGTGTGTGTGTGTGTGTGTTTTCTTTTGAGACAGGGTGAGTGTGCACTCTCACCCAGACTGGAGTGCAGTGGCACAATCTTGGCTTGCTATGTCCTCAATCTCCTGGGCTCAAGTGATCCCCCTGCCTCAGCCTCCCAAGTAGCTGGGGTTACAGGCATGAGCCACCACACTCAGCTAATTTTTGCAATTTTTTGTAGAGACAAGGTGTCGCCACGCTGCCTAGGCTTCTATTTTGTTTTGACATTAACAAGTAGCTATCAAACACTTTATAAAATCTTTACTTTTAGTTTTTAAATCATTAATTCATATGAAGTTTCAAGAAGAGTACAAGAGAGGTTTCATATATTCTTCACCCAGTCTTCCTCAGTGGTTATCTCTTATATAATTATAGTACAAGGCTGGGCGTGGTGGCTCATGCCTGTGAATTCTAGCACTTTGGGAGGCCAAGGCAGGCGGATCACCTGAGGTTGGGAGTTTGAGATCAGTCTGACCAACATGGAGAAACCCAATCTCTACTAAAAACATAAAATTAGCCGGGTGTGGTGGTACATGCCTGTAATCACAGCTGCTCCAGAGGCTGAGGCAGGAGAATTGCTTGAACCTGGGAGGCAGAGGTTGTGGTGAGCCGAGATAGCGCCATTGCACTCCAGCCTGGGCAACGAGAGCAAAATTCTGTCTCAAAAAAAAAAAAAAAAAGATAAATAAAAAATAGACTGGGCGCCATAGCTCATGCCTGTAATCCCAGCACTTTGGGAGGCTGAGGCGGGTGGATCACCTGAGGTCAGGAGTTCGAGACCAGCCTGGCCAACATGGTGAAACCCTGTCTCTACTAAAAATACAAAAGTTAGCCGGGCGTGGTGGCAGGCCTGTAATCCCAGCTACTTGGGAGGCTGAGGCAGGAGAATCGCTTGAACCTGGGAGGCAGAGGTTGCAGTGAGCTGAGATAGCACCATTGCACTCCAGCCTGGGGAAGAAGAGTGAGACTTCATCTCAAAAAAAAAAAAAAAAGAAAGAAAACAATAAAATAAATAACAATTATAGTACAATATCAAAGCTGGGAAATTGACCTTGATACAATATGTATATTAGTTTGTTCTTATACTACTATAAAGAACCACGGAGACTGGGTAATTTGTAAAGAAAAGAGGTTTAATTGGCTCACAGTTCAACAGACTCTACAGGAGGCATGGCTGGGGAGGCCTCAGGAAACTGACAATCCTGGTAGAAGGGCTAAGAGGAAGCAAGCACATCTTCACATGGCAGCAGGAGAGAGAAAGTGAAGAGGAGAGCGCTGCACACTTCTGAACAACCAGATCTTGTGAGAACTCATTCGCTATCATGAGAATAGCAAGGGGGGAGTCCATCTTTATCATTCAGTTATCTCCCACCAGGCCTCTCCTCCAACATGGGATTATAATTCAACATGAGATTTTGGTGGGGACAGAGAGCCAGACCATATCAACATGTGTATATACTTCTGTGCCATTTTGTCACTTGTATAGATTTGTGTAACCACCACTGCAATCAAGATACAGACTATCCTATCATCACAAGGAACTCTCTTGCTAATTCACTATAGTTGCACTCAGTCCATCTTTTTCATGATTCCTAACCCCTGGCAACCACTAATCTATTCACTTTTTAAAGCCCTGGAGTAGTTGTTCAAAGGAAAGCTTTTATTGAGGCCCATTATATAAAACAACAATAATAACAGAGAAAACAAGGGGAAGAAGGCAAGAGGGATGCTAAGGACTATAACTTGAAAATTCTTTTTTTTTTTTTTTTTTGTGAGACGGAGTTTCGCTCTGTCGCCCAGGCTGGAGTGCAGTGGCCGGATCTCAGCTCACTACAAGCTCCGCCTCCCGGGTTCACGCCATTCTCCTGCCTCAGCCTCCCGAGTAGCTGGGACTACAGGCGCCTGCCACCTCGCCCGGCTAGTTTTTTGTACTTTTTTAGTAGAGACGGGGTTTCACCATATTAACCAGGATGGTCTCGATCTCCTGACCTCGTGATCCGCCCGTCTCGGCCTCCCAAAGTGCTGGGATTACAGGCTTGAGCCACCGCGCCCGGCAACTTGAAAATTCTTGATTGTGTTTATCCTTGAAGATAGTAGGAAGCAAGACTTTCACAGAGCATTTTTTAAAAGTTAATAGTGATAAAAGATATTAGACCTAATTAATAATAACCAGAAGCATTTTAGTATAATCTTTTACTGAACTTTTTTATAGATGTTAACACGCTAATAGTATATAAATCATTTAATAAACTTACTTTTTTCTGTGTTATTTCCAGCTGTCATAATGTACTCCATGAATGTGTAAGATGCCCTAGAATCAGAACAATGTAAGATTGTGGGTTAGATAACAGTTTACCACCACTAAAGGAGGTGTTCTTTTTTTGATGCTTTAGAAGTAAAAAGTAATTGGTGAGGCACTCAGTCCTGGCCTGTAATCTTTAGAAATGATATCGATTACTGGCTTTCATCTTTCTGATTTTATTTTTGAACTTAAGAAGTAACTTTAGTTTTCGTTTGTTTAATCCCATGATTTAAAATGTGTTTGCTCTTTTTTTTAACTTTTATTTTAGTTTCATGGATACATGTGCAGGTTTGTTCTATAGATAGATTGCATGTAACAGGAGTTGGTGTATATATTATTTTGTCACCCAGATAATAATCATAGAACCTGATGGATAGCTTTTCAATCCTTACTTTCCTCTTACCCTCCACCCTCAAAGAGGCCTAGGAGACTATTGTTCCCTTCTTCGTGTCCATGTGTACTCAGGGTTTAGCTCCTACTTATAAGTGAAAACATTCAGTGTTTGGTTTTCTGTTCCTGTGTCAGTTTGTTTAGGACAATGGCATCCAGCATCCAGCTCCATCCATGTTGCTGCAAAGGACATGATCTCGTTCTTTTTTTCTTTTGAGACAGTCTTGCTCTGTCACCCAGGCTGGAGTGCAGTGGTGTGATCTTGGCTCACTGCAACCTCTGCCTCCTAGGTTCAAGCGATTCTCCTACCCCAGCCACCTGAGTTGCTGGGATTACAGGCGCCTGCCACCATGCCTAGTGAATTTTTTTTTTTTTTTTTTTTTTAAGTAGAGACGGGGTTTCACCATGCACAATGTTGGCCAGGCTGGTTTTGAATTCCTGGCCTCAAGTGATCAACTCACCTCAGTCTCCTGAAGTGCTGGGATTACAGGCATGAGCCACTGCACCTGGCCGTCTTGCCTTTTTTATGCCTGTGTAGTATTCCATGGTGTATATGTACCACATTTTCTTTATCCAGTCTACTGTGGATGGATAACTAGGTTGATTCCATGTCTTTGCTGTTATGAATAGTGCTATGATGAACATATGTGTGCATGTGTCTTTATGGTAGAACAATTTATATTCCTTTGGATATATACCTAGTAATGGGATTGCTGGCTCGAATAGTATTTCTTTGTGTGTGTGTTTTATTTATTTATTTTTTTTGAGATGGAGTCTTGCTCTTTTGCCCAGAGTGGCACAATCTTGGCTCACTGCAAACTCTGCCCCCCAGGTTCAAGCAATTCTCCTGCCTCAGCCTCCTAAGTAGCTGGGATTACAGGTGCCTGCCATCATGCCCGGCTAATTTTTGTATTTTTAGTAGAGATGTGGTTTCACCATGTTGGCCAGGCTGGTCTCAAACTCCTGACTTCAGGTGATCCACCCACCTCAGCCTTCTAAAGTGCTGGGATTACAGGCCACCATGCCCTGTGATAGTTTCTTTTGTTATGCAGAAGCTCTTTAGTTTAATTACCTCCCATTTGTTAATTTCTGGTTTGTTGCAATTGCTGTCAGCATCTTCATCATGAAATCTTTGTCAGGGCCTATACCACCGTTTTTTTTTTGAGATGAAGTCTTGCTCTCTTGCCCAGGCTGGAGTGCAGTGGCGTGATCTTGGCTCACTGCATCCTCTGCCTCCCACATTCAAGCAATTCTCCTGCCTCAGCCTCCTAAGTAGCTGGGATTACAGGCGCCTGCCACTACGCGTGGCTAATTTTTGTATTTTTAGTAGAGATGGGGTTTCACCATGTTAGCCAGGCTGGTCTTGAACTACTGATCTCAAGTGATCTGCCCACCTCTGCTTCCCAAACTGCTGGGATTACAGGTGTTAGCCACCGTGCCCAGCCGGGCCTATATGATTTTATACCTAGAAAACCCCATAGTCTCTGTCCATAAGCTCCTAGATCTGATAAACAATTTAAGCAGAGTTTCTGGATACACAATTGTTGTACAAAAATCAGTAGCATTCCTATATACTAATAATGTCCAAGCTGAGTGCCAAACAGGAACGCAATCCCATTCACAATAGCCACAAAAACAGTAAAATACCTAGGAATACAACTAACCAGAGAGGTGAAAGATCTTTACGGTAAGAATTGTAAAACACTGCTGAAAGAAATCAGAGTTGACACAAACAAATGGTAAAACATTCCATGCTCATGGATAAGAAGAATCAATATTGTTAAAATGGCCATACCACCAAAAGCAATTTACAGACTGAATGCTGTTCCTCTCAAACTACCAATGACATTCTTCACAGAATTGGAAGAAACTATTATAAAATTCACATGGAAGTGTAAAAGAGCCCAAATAGCCAAAACAATCCTAGGCAAAAAGAACAAAGCTGGAGGCATCGCATTACCTGACTACTACAGTGCTACAGTAACCACAACATCATGGTACTGGTACAAAAACAGACACATAGACCAGTGAAACCGAATAGAGAGCCCAGAAATAAAGCCACACACCTACAGCCATCTGATCTTCGACAGAACATGCAATGGGGATAAAACTGCCTGTTCAATAAATGGTGCTGGGATAACTGGCTAGCCATATGCAGAAGACTGAAACTGAACCCCTTCCTTTATGCCCGTATACAGAAATCAACTCAAGATGGATTAAAAACTTAAATGTAAAACCTAAAACTAAAAACCCTTGTAAAAATCCTAAGTGTTTGTTCTGTAACAGACATGAGACATAATCTGAGATAGTTTTGTCTGAGAAAACTTTTGGAATTAGTACAGTGTCAGTCAGAGAAGAGTCACAAAAACTACAGCCAACATTTAAAACAGGATAATGCTTTATTTAAGCCAAGCTTAATAGACATTTTAAAACCATATCAAAATCATGTCATCCATACAATAACAATATTGTCTTACCCTTTGGCATTCACTATAAGAAAAGCATTTCAAATAATCCCATTTTGCATAAAAGATCCATTTCTATTTTATTTTATTTTTTATTTTTGAGACGGAGTCTCGCTCTGTCACCCAGGCTGGAGTGCAGTGGCGCGATCTTGGCTCACTGCAAGCTCCGCCTCCCGGGTTCATGCCATTCTCTCGCCTCAGCCTCCTGAGTAGCTGGGACTACAGGCGCCTGCCACCATGCCCTGCTAATTTTGTTTTTGTATTTTTAGTAGAGATGGGGTTTCACCGTGTTAGCCAGGATGGTCTTGATTTGCTGACCTCATGATCCTCCCGCCTCGGCCTCCCAAAGTGCTGAGATTACAGGTGTGAGCCACCGCGCCCGGCCGTAGAAGATCCATTTCTAATAAAAAGCTAATATATTTAATTAAAAGACTATTAGAATTAACTCTTCTCTTACAGCTCTTTTCTAGCTTTTCCTTTAGTCAACAATATCTTTAGCTAATATGTTAAGGGAATTTGTATTCACGGAAGAATCTTTGTCATTTAAGCATAATGTGAAATATAAAATTGTTGGTTGCTATCAAAGAATTAGATGAGCAAATACAGGCATTCACTTCTGAAACTTACTAATACTCAAGAAATCAGAGACCCATTAAAGTGGGTTTGGAAGACCTGTGAGCTTTGTGCTTGAGAAAAGCATTGTTCTATTTTACTTTTTATGACTTCTTTTGACTTTGACTTCATCTTCTAATATTTTTGTTGAATTTCATTTTTGCTGTCAAATTTTTAGTTTCTAAAAACTCTTTTCTGCCATCTTTGTCCCTCCTTTTGAAAACTATAACATCCTCTTATTTTACAGATCTGTTCCTTATCTCAGGAACATTATTAATGTTATTAATGTTTTCTTTTCTGTTTTTCTTTCCTTTGGGATTTTTTTTTTCCCTGTTGTGATATCTGTCATTTGTATTTATTTTCTTCAAATGTCTAATGACTTGGCTGGCAATTAAGATGGATTAGAAGCTTTGTACATGGGTGAGGATTATGGATCTGTGAGTTCACTGCAGATGAAAAAGTGGTGATCTCAGTCTTAAGTCTGGGCTTCCATCAGATACCATTCTTTGTTGGATTTTTTTTCTTTTGGACAAGGCCTCAGTCTTTCCTGAGAAGACTTACCCAGTTTGCTTGGAGATTTTTCTAGCTGCTGACATTTTTTGATTAGAATGGGTATAGGAGGCTGAGGATCCCATCATTTTAGTATGCAGATTTACACCTAAATGCTCATTTCTAGTCCCTAAACCTTCTGCAATCCATGGTGTCTAGTGAAAGTGAATCTGGAAATTCTGCTGCAATTCCTGAGGACTAGTGGCTCTCAGCGGAAGTGGTGTTTGGGGAGTGGTGGTGGTGGGTGATTTTGTCCCCCAGAGGACATTTGGCAGGGTCCAGAGACATTTTTTATTGTCATGACTTGGATGGTACTGAACATCCTAAAATGTACAGGACATCCCCACAATGAAGAATTATTTGATCCACTAGTGCTGAGGCTGAGAAACTCTGCTCTAGAGAGTAATCCTTTGTTCTCATGAGGGTTATGTGGTGGTGTGAGGGTGGTGTTTTTTTTTTTTTTTTTTTTGAGACGGAGTCTCGCTCTGTCGCCCAGGCTGGAGTGCAGTGGCCGGATCTCAGCTCACTGCAAGCTCCGCCTCCCGGGTTCACGCCATTCTCCGGCCTCAGCCTCCCGAGTAGCTGGGACTACAGGTGCCCGCCACCTCACCCGGCTATTTTTTGTATTTCTTAGTAGAGACGGGGTTTCACCGTGTTAGCCAGGATGGTCTCGATCTCCTGACCTCGTGATCCGCCCATCTCGGCCTCCCAAAGTGCTGGGATTACAGGCTTGAGCCACCGCGCCCGGCCCGAGGGTGGTGTTTGTGCTGGTGTGTGTGCATGTTGCTGCAGCAGGGGGTATGATTGCTCTGTATACATACTTTAAGTCTCAGTTTTTAACCCCTAATCTTACCCCTTCCTTCTGAGATACCTGATGCCTTCAAGTCCCACATTTTTCGTTTTCTTTTCTTACTTTTTTTTTTTTTTTTTTGAGACGGAGTCTCACTGTTGCCCAGGCTGGAGTACAGTGGCACGATCTCGGCTCACTGTAAGCTCCGCCTCCTGGGTTCACGCCATTCTCCTGCCTCAGCCTTCCTAGTAGCTTGGACTACAGCGCCCACCACCACGCCTGGCTAATTTTTTGTATTTTTAGTAGTGACGGGGTTTCACCGTGTTAGCCAGGATGGTCTCGATCTCCTGACCTCGTGATCCGCCCGCCTCAACCATCTAAAGTGCTGGGATTACAGGCATAAGCCACTGCGCCCGGCCTAGTCCCACATTTTTCCAACATTCTGTGGGGCATATTTATATTCTGTATCCCTGATTATAGACACTTAGGTTGTATTCCCTTTTCTCTCTACTTTGAGTTACAGTCAGTCCTCTGTTAGCTTTCTAGCTTCTCAAATTGGGTACACACATACTTTTCCCCTCATAGGTAGGGATTCTTAGTTTCAGAATTTAGGGCAAGGGAAAAATATTTCATTTATAAAACAAAGACAAGGAATATAATTTGTTCTTTGTAATTTGTATTTATTGCTTATTGACACTTAGGTATCAAGTGACACTTGGGTATCAGGTGATACTTGGGTGTCAAGTCATGGTGATAAATGTTGGAAATGAGTTTGTGTAGCTGTCACAATTGTGTTGGAATACATTTTGTAGGAGTTAGAAAAAATATTAACTGTTAAACTCATATTAAACTTTATTTTAGAGTCATGAGTGGAAAATTAACTGTTCAAGAAGAGCAGATTGTAGAATTGATTGAAAAAATTGGTGCTGTTGAGGAGGAGCTGAATAGGGTAAGCATTTAAAATGATATTTACTGTTATGTGAAAAGCAAATATTGAAAGAAAATTTTAGAAGGTGAAAGACCTAATATTTTTTCCTTCAATATATGTATATATATTTTTTTTAGATGGAGTCTCGCTCTGTCACCCAGGCTGGAGTGCAGTGGTGTGATCTCGGCTCACTGTAACCTCTGCTGCCTGGGGTCAAGCGATTCTCCTGCCTCAGCCTCCCAAGTAGCTGAGATTACAGGCGTGTGCCACCATGCCTGGCTAATTTTTTTGTATTTTTAGTAGAGACAGGGTTTCACCATGCTGGCCAGGCTGGTCTTGAACTCCTGACCTCATGATCCACCCATCTCGGCCTCCCAAAATGCTCGGATTACAGGCATGAGCTACCGCACCCAGCTCCTTCTTTAAGATTTTATTTAAAAAAAAAAAAAAGATTTTATTTTGCTGACCCTTATACTGAAAGTAAGTTATATCATGATTTTTTACTATCATCAATCACATAAAAAAAGCTGACAGCTTATATTAATGAAACATTACAAAAAATTAACTGAATTGTTTGATTTTGTTATTAAAACTACAAAATAGTGAATGCTGAAGCATTTTTGTTAACATGTTTATCAGATGAAGGAACACAGATATTGGGAGAGGCTGGATATTAAAGAAAAGTAATATAACGGCCGGGCGCGGTGGCTCAAGCCTGTAATCCCAGCACTTTGGGAGGCCGAGACGGGCGGATCACGAGGTCAGGAGATCGAGACCATCCTGGCGAACACGGTGAAACCCCGTCTCTACTAAAAAATACAAAAAACTAGCCGGGCGAGGCGGCGGGCGCCTGTAGTCCCAGCTACTCGGGAGGCTGAGGCAGGAGAATGGCGTAAACCCGGGAGGCGGAGCTTGCAGTGAGCTGAGATCTGGCCACTGCACTCCAGCCCGGGCGACAGAGCCAGACTCCGTCTCAAAAAAAAAAAAAAAAAAAAAGTAATATAACTAGGGTAGGCAAGAGGCCTGACCTTTCAGGCCACTCTCATATTAATACCTTTATTTATTAATAATAATTATTATTATTATTTTTGAGACAGAGTCTCACTGTGTCACCCAGGCTGGAGTGTGGCGTGATCTCGGCTCACTGCAAGCTCCGCCTCCCGGGTTCACGCCATTCTCCCGCCACAGCCTCCTGACTAGCTGGGACTACAGGCACCCGCCACTGCGCCCGGCTAATTTTTTGTATTTTTAGTAGAGACAGGGTTTCACCGTGTTGGCCAGGATGGTCTCTATCTCCTGACCTTGTGATCCACCCGCCTCGGCCTTCCAAAGTGCTGGGATTACAGGCGTGAGCCACCATGCCTGGCCATTTTAAATTATTTTTTAGAGACAGGGTCTTGCTCTGATGCCCAGGCTACAGTGCAGTGGCGTAATCATATCTTACTGCAGCCTCAAACTTCTGGTCTCAAGCAACTCTCCTGCCTCAGCCTCCTGAGTAGCTGGACTTCAGGCATGCACCACCATACCTGGCTAATTATTTTATTTTTTTGTAGAAGTCTTGCTATGTTGCCTAGGCTGGTCTCAAACTCTGGGGCTCAAGTGATCCTCCTGCCTTGGCCTCCCAAAGTGCTGGAATTACAGGCGTGAATCACCTTGCCGGGCCACATTAACACTGTTTTATTCAAATTCAATGGCAATGTTGAAGGAACCTGAAGAATTAATAGTACTACCCCAAACCTATTATTTAATCTCAAAGAGTTGAGTAAGATTGCAGAAAGAAACCGGATGACATATTTGTGTTAATCTACTGGGTAACTTGTTACAGCTTTTGCATGGAAATAATTTGTTTCATTTTTCTAATCTTATGAACTAGCCAGATATCCTACCAACCAGATCAGCATTTTTTAAATTCTACGTTATATTTAGGTTACAGAGTTGTTTATGGATAATAAAAATGAACTTGACCAGTGTAAATCTGACCTGCAAAATAAAACACAAGAACTTGAAACCACTCAGAAACATTTGCAAGAAACTAAATTACAACTTGTTAAAGAAGAATATATCACATCAGCTTTGGAAAGTACTGAGGAGAAACTTCATGATGCTGCCAGCAAGGTTTGTCCCTTGTATTGATTTATACTCATATTAAATAGAGAATGGGTAGAAATAATGTCTGTGCTTAAGCATTAATTATGATATTCTGTTTATTCACCCAAAATGGTATTTCTGTCCATTTAAAACACATTATTTTACTATTTCATCCATATTTTTCTTAGTGGAGATGTTGACTTATGAAAAAACTACTCCTGCTCCTGGAGTTTGGAAAATAGAACATAACTTAGCCAGGCGTGGTGGCTCACGCCTGTAATCCCAGGACTTTGGGAGGCCGAGGCGGGTGGATGACCTGAGGTCAGGTGTTCGAGACCAGCCTGACCAACATGGAGAAACCCGTCTCTACTAAAAATACAAAATTAGCTGGGCGTGATCGCGCCATTGCACTCCAGCCTGGGCAACAAGAACAAAACTCTGTCTCAAAAAAAAAAAAAAAGAAAATAGAACATAACTTTATAATATATTTTGTAGACATTTAGAATGTGATGTTGTGATGCTTTTTCTTTGTGGGGATGATTGAACCTAATTAGTCATTAAGAATTGAGTATGTTCTGGCCGGGCACAATGTCTCACGCCTATAATCCCAGCACCTTGGGAGGCTGAGGTGGGTGGATTGCTTGAGGTTAGGAGTTCGAGACCAGCCTGACCAACATGGTAAAACCCCATCTCTACTAAAAAAAATACAAAAATTAGCCAGGCATGGTGGCACATGCCTATAATCCCATCTACTCAGGAGGCTGAGGCAAGAGAATCGCTTGAACCCAGGAGGCAGAGGTTGCAGTGAGCCGAGATCATGCCACTGCACTCCAGCCTGGGTAACAGAGCGACTCTGTCTCAAAAAGAAAAAAAAAAGAATTTAGTATGTTCTAATGATGAAAGATGTTGAAGGTATTTAATTTTTTATTAGTTGTACTTTTTTTTTTGAGACAGACTCTTGCTTTGTCGCCCAGGCTGGAGTGCAGTGACATCATCTCAGCTCACTGTAACATTTGCCTCCCGGGTTCAAGCAATTCTCCTGCCTCAGCCTCCCAAGTAGCTGGGATTACAAGTGCCTGCCACCACACCCAGCTAATTTTGAATTTTATTAGAGACGGGGTTTCACCATGTTGGCCAGGCTGGTCTCAAACTCCTGACCTCAGGTGATCTGCCTGCCTAGGCCTCCCAAAATGTTGGGATTACAGGTGTGAGCCACCACCCCCGGCCATTAGGTGTACTTTTGAGGAAATAGTAGAACATAGAAGGGAAAAAATTTCTGAGGAGGCATGATTATTGCAATAACTGACAAAATCAGTTTTCCTTGCTTGCGTAGATGGCTACAGGAAGGGAAATAAAAATTACTGGGCATCTGGATAAATTAGCATAAGTTAAAGCATTTCTTCTGATACAATGTCTAAAATTTACTAGTTGTTTTTTTTTTTTTTTTTTTTTTTGAGACAGAGTCTCTCTGTCTGTCGCCCGGCCTGGAGTGACAGTGGCACAATCTTGGCTCACTGCAGCCTCCACCTCCCAGGTTCAAGCAATTCTTCTGCCTCAGCCTCCTGAGTAGCTGGAACTGCAAGTGTGTACCACCACACCTGGCTAATTTTTGTATTTTTAGTAGAGACGGGATTTCACCATGTTGGTCAGGCTGGAAAATTTACTAGTTCTTATCAAGATAAATCTTATGTAGATACTTTCATTAGATTCCTTTCGTCATATCCATTTTGTCTAACACTTATTTTTTAAAATACAGCTGCTTAACACAGTTGAAGAAACTACAAAAGATGTATCTGATCTCCATTCCAAACTGGATCGTAAGAAGGCAGTTGACCAACACAATGCAGAAGCTCAGGATATTTTTGGCAAAAACCTGAATAGTCTGTTTAATAATATGGAGGAATTAATTAAGGATGGCAGCTCAAAACAAAAGGCCATGCTAGAAGTACATAAGACCTTATTTGGTAAGTTCAGGCTGTTCTGTTCTAGTCTTGATGTGTTAAGTGTGATGTTGATTTCAAAACTGATAATTTAATTTTGTGAAACATAGACGACAGTGTCACCAATACTCTCTACCATGCACAAACTATTTGTTCAGGCTGCAGATTAATGCTTTACTGTCTCTGAATTAAAACAAATCTTTTTCCCTCCCCACCCTCCCTTCTGTTTTCTATAAATTGTTACATTTATTAAGTAACTAAGTATATAAACGTTAGAAGTAGAAGTCCTCTTTTTCCCTGACTCTGGCTCCTGTCCCTGGGTCATTCACCATAGGTGTTATTGTTAAATTTCTTGGGCATTTTTCTAGAAATTTTCTGTGCATAAACATTCTGCAACTTTTTATTGGGGGGGGGGGCATGTATATCTTGATGGTTTGCTGTATTGTCAGAATATGTTTGTGTCTCATTGTTTTTAACTATTCTATTATCTCCCTTTAGAAAAAAGTATGTTTATTTAGTGTGAAATACTATCTTCATTATGGAAAATTTGGACATCTAGAAATATAAAAATTTAAAACATCATCTAGACTCTAGTCTCATTAAGCCAAGCACAATCAATACATTTTGGTATTGATTTCCAGTTTTTCTTTTCTTCTGTAAACTTACCATAATTCTGTATATTATTTTTAGTTAGAGATTAATTATAGAATATTCTAATTCTTTGTGCACTATGAATTATAGTTATGGGTCTGATACACTTACAAATATGTTAAGGGCTTACAGAGCACTGTAGAAAATATGTAATGTATATTTAAATATTTCCTTGCTTATGTAGAGAGCCAGTTCTTTTAAGCTCGTTATTACAAATTCTACAAGGGTATACTTTTGCCAACTTCTCTGAAATGGTTTGAACTGTATTTAATATATATATATGTGTATATCAAATATATTTATGTCAAAGTTTACATCTTTCTGTTTTTTTCTGTTTGTTCTAGGTAATCTGCTGTCTTCCAGTGTCTCTGCGTTAGATACCATTACTACAGTAGCACTTGGATCTCTCACATCTATTCCAGAAAATGTGTCTACTCGTGTTTCTCAGATTTTTAATATGATACTAAAAGAACAATCATTAGCAGCAGAAAGTAAAACTGTACTACAGGAACGGATTGTTAGTATATCTTTTAAAATATTTTTGAAGGATTACATTTGATAAGTATTTGATAAAATATTTTGAAGGGTTACATTTGATAAATCTTAATAAACAATGTTAACTGCTATTCTTTCATCTTAAGCTTTGCTAGACGCAGTCATAGACACGTCACTGTGAGAGTACATATATATATATTTTTTTTTTCTTTCTTTTTTTTTTTTTTTGAGACGGAGTCTTGCTCTGTCGCCCAGGAGTGCAGTGGCACCATCTCAGCTCACTGTAAGCTCCGCCTCCCAGGTTCATGCCATTCTCCTGCCTCAGCCTCCCGAGTAGCTGGGACTACAGGTGCCCGCCACCACGCCTGGCTAATTTTTTGTATTTTTAGTAGAGACGGGGTTTCACTGTGTTAGCCAGGATGATCTCGATCTCCTGACCTCGTGATCCGCCCACCTTAGCCTCCCAAAGTGCTGGGATTATAGGCGTGAGCCACCGTGCCCAGCCAGCGTCTCATTTTCTTTATTTTTATGTATTTTTTTTTTAGCCTCTCCTTTTCTCGGTTCACTGCAACCTCTGCCTCCTGGGTTCAAGCGATTCTCTTGCCTCAGCCTCCTGAGTAGATGGGATTATAGGCATGTGCCAACATGCCTGGCTAATTTTTTTTTTTTTTTTTTTTTTTTTTTAGTAGAGATGGGGTTTTACCATGTTGGTCTGGCTGGTCTCGAACTCCTAACCTCAAGCAATCCACCCACCTCAGCCTCCCAAAGTGCTGGGATTATAGGCGTGAGTCACCGTGCCCGGCCGAGAGTACGTCTATATTTTAAAAGACAGATCTCTCCACTGTTTATTCTCTCCCAGAAAGATTATTTTCAAATGTATGGAACTAACTTTTGAAACTTTTTTCACTCATGTCTTGTAACATTAGGAATAGGAGTTATTAGTGAGGCTTTTAATGACTAAAGGGCAAGTTTAGCACCACATGATAGCAAGGGATTTGTTAGTTGGCCCAGAAATTGGTAAGTCCCTCTTTCCTCAGGGGTCCTGGACCCAACCAGAAGGGGATATTGGGTAGTTAATTTTAAAACTACAGTAATATATGATAGTAATAATAGTGCAAGAAAAGTATGTTTAAGAATTCTGGGAACACATAACAATTCTTAGGGTTAGATCTGTGTGGCTGTGCCCTTCTGGGCCATAACTGTAAATCTTTTCTCCACAGTTCTATGGAAGTCACTCATCTAATTGCACTTCATATTACCTCCTTCATACTTGATTTATATAGTCTTTATTTTAAAATTGTATGGTTGGTCTAGGAAGTTCTTAGCCATATAATTTGTTTTCTGTGTGCAGGGTCTTTGCCTCCCTTTTTCAGTTTAACAATATTTATTAAACATTTCCAAGTAAATACTACAAATGTTAGCTGACCCTCTGCCTCAATTCATTGCTTAGATGACATTATTTGATAGGTTTTCTCAATCACCCAAATTTGACAGTGTTAAAAGATACCCTGTCAGTACTAACTTTTCAAATATTGATTCATTCATTAAATGGTCTCTATATGTACAAGCATACTTCAAAGATGTTGCAGGTTTGCTTCCAGACTACTGCAATAAAGTGAATATTACAATAAAGCAAGTCATGAATTTTTTGGTTTCCCAGTGCATATAAAGGTTATGTTGACCAGGCGCAGTGGCTCACGCCTGTAATTCCAGCAGACGCCTGGTGGGACAATCAGAACACAAACAACGTTTATCAATTACGTTTGCTGTCTTACAGGGGTACAGTTTATGGTACCCCAAGACAATTATAATAGTAACATCAAAGATCATTGATCACAGTGTGTAATGAAAAAGTTTGAAATACTGCAGTAGTTACCAAAATGTGATGCAGAGACAGAAAGTGAGCACATGATATTTGAAAAAAGTCACTGATAGACTTGCTCATGGTAGGGTAGCCACAAACCTTCAATTTGTAAAAATTTGGTATCTGTGATGCATAGTAAGGTGAAGCACAATAAAATAAGCTATGCCTGAATTGATATATTTCTACTTACCAAGTTACGATTTTTGCTTGAATTAAAAGAAAAGAGGAATGTTGCTGTCATAAAATTAGGTGAAATTGATATGCTAGCTCTTCTTTCCAAAAGAATGCCAGTAGGCCTATAAGTATTTACTAATGTATTTCTGTTATACTTCCTCAGCCCTATCCTACCAAAAGAGCTTAGATCAGGACTTTTTTTCTTTTTATAAATATTTCCAATCTATACTACATTCTTAATTTTTCCCATTTCTTGACAAGAACAACATCTTTCACAAGTTCTTCTGATACAATAGGATATAAGTCATCTCAGATCTTCAAAGTTAAATACTTCTAGCCCAAGGGCTAATCTTGATGACTACTTGGTCTCAGCCTTTTTGACTGGTAACCTAAACTTGTTTGAAATTTATTTTCTTAAAGTATACTTACAGGTTTTTTAAAATTTATTTTCTTTGGAGTGCTGAAATCTTAATTGATTGTCATTTTCCTCTCTTTTGAATTCTTCTGACTTCTATTTCATTAAACTATTAAATTGTTCTGGCTCGTGCGGCAGCTCATCACAGCACTTTGGGAGGCCGAGGTGGGTGGATCACCTGAGGTCAGGAGTTCGAGATCAGCCTGGCCAACATGGTGAAACCCTGTCTTTACAGAAATACAAAAATTAGCTAGGCATGGTAGCAGGTGCCTGTAATCCCAGCTACTTGGGAGGCTGAGGCAGGATAATTGCTTGAACCCAGGAGGCAGAGGTTGCAGTGAGCCGAGATCACGCCATTGCACTCCAGCCTGGGCCACAAGAGTGAAACTCTATCTCAGAAAAAGAAAAAAAAAAATTCTATGTTTTCACTGGGCTTGAAAAAAGAGAAATTATTATATTTATTGTAATATAATAAATTATAATAAATTATTATATTATTATATTGATTTATCTATGTAGACTATAAAGAACGGAGAATGGGGCCGGGCGCGGTGGCTCACGCCTGTAATCTCAGCACTTTGGGAGGCCTAGACGGGCAGATTATCTGAGGTCAGGAGTTTGAGACCAGCCTGGCCAACATGGCAAAACCCCATCTCTACTAAAAATACAAAAATTGCCTGGGTGTGGTGGCTCACACCTGTAATCCCAGCTACTCGGGAGGCTGAGGCAGGAGAATCACTTGAACCCATGAGGCAGAGGTTGCAGTGAGCCAAGATCTTGCCATGGTACTCCAACCTGGGCAACAGAATGAGACTCTGTCTCAAAAAAAAAAAAAAAAAAAAATGGAGAATGGAAATTTAGAATTTTAATGTGAATATTTAGCTACCAAAGTATTTAAGATATCATTTAGAAAGGTTTATGGAAGTGGAAGTATTCTTTTTAAAGACCTATTTGTTTATTTTTAAAACCAGAATGTACTCAAGACTGATCTTCTAACTTCACTGGAAACGATTTTATCCCCAACTGTGGTGTCTATACTGAAAATCAATAGTCAACTGAAGCATATTTTCAAGACTTCATTGACAGTGGCCGATAAGGTAACAAATGCTATGTTCTTAATATCTCAAAATTGATGTGTTGTTTAAGAAGGAAACTCATTTTTGTTTCTTCAAAGATAGAAGATCAAAAAAAGGAACTAGATGGCTTTCTCAGTATACTGCGTAACAATCTACACGAACTACAAGAAAATACCATTTCTTCCTTGGTTGAGTCACAAAAGCAATGTGGAAACCTAACTGAAGACCTGAAGACAATAAAGCAGACCCATTCCCAGGTATGTTGTTTAGCTGACTTGGGGAGTACAGAAAGAGAGTTTTAGGATGATTTGATATAACTTGATAATTAATCTATGTTATACAATCTGAATACTGTAAAACCTGAAACCTGAAAATACCATAGCCACTGTTGCTTATAACAGTAATTACTGTAAAGCAATCGAGAATACTTCTCTTAATATTTGAAGTTTTGCTACATCTAGAACCCCATGCAGAACCACAATATGACAAAACAGTCCTTTTCTCACATCAAGATGAAAGAGGAATCTGGAGAAACATACCTTTAGAGAAGAATGGTTATAACATTTAAAGTGAACATGTATCTACATTAAAACCTGCTAAGTTGCTTCTTTCTAGGATGGCATGGATAGTTGTCTTTCATAAACCAAGTCCTACTTTTCTCTTATTTCTGTCTCATTGATAGACATTTAAAACATAGTAAATTGATACAATTTATAATTCTTATTGATTATAAATGTAATTCATGATTTATCTTCCCTGTAAACTGTTCCTCATTATATGAGGCTTTAAACCAAAACCAAGCCTTCAAACCATAATCTATAAATATCAGATATATGAAAAACAGCTTCTGGTATTCTTAAGACTTTAATAATGACTGTCTAAAATTTTATTAAATAAGCTTATTATGATATGACTGAACTCTTGTAATAGTTAACATTTATTGAGCAATTAACTGTGTGTTTATTCCTCCCATCAATATAGATATAAATTCTATTACTAGTCAGATTTAATGAGGAAACTGAGACCTTGTGAGCATCTAATAGTATGTAGATCATCTTACAGAAGGTGGGAGTGATTGTATTACCTGAAAAGCATCCATGTTTGAGTGTCTCTTCTATGTGTTTCTTGGCAACTTAAAATTGCAGTATTTTCTCATACATCTGCGTAGGTTATTTCCCCTTAAGCCTGTTGAGAACTTTTTAGGTGTATATTCTAAGGCTGATCTAAGGCTTTTTATAAATTTACTGTTTTGAAATGCTTAAAATTGTTAGGCAGTTGTTTAAAAAAACAAAACAAAAAAATCTGATCTGAAAAGTATCTTAGCATGAATAATTTGGCTTCCCTGGCTTTAAGAAAGCAAGTTCAGTTTGTGAGCTATTTCTTAGGTTTTCCAGAACTTGAAATGAGCACTATTAAAATAATTGTGTAAAACTTTGAACACATTTACATATGGATAAATATGATAATACCTGCATTAGCATTCAAATTATTAATCTGATAATACCTTTGAGACTAGTAAAAATACTGACAGACTTTATTCATAATCAGAATGTTAGATATGTATTGTCAACTGATGTGTTATTCAGAGATACTGGCCAACGAGCAGACTGAACAGTGAATAAGAATGTTAGATGTATTTTCAGCTCTTCCTTGGTCATTAGGATGGCTTCTTCATTTTGCAATGTAGCATGTTATATGCCTGCAAGAGCTTGTTTTCAAAAATGTAAAATATGAGCAAAGATAAGACTATTTACATTTTGTTAATATGATCCAACTAGGTTCTGTAAAATTTTTTAGCTCCAGTAATTGATATTTTTGGATTGCTTGACCCGTTAGTATATCACATTAATTTTCCCTTCTAGTAGTGTTATCAGTTAAAAAGCTACTACATACATCTGTCAAAGTTGGTCTTAAACATAATGTGATATATGGGGTTGTTTGAGTAGTTTTGAGGTACACTGAAAGTAATTTGTTACTTACAGCTAAAATAGTAAAGTTTGCTAATTATTTACTTTTTAAAAAATCCTGGCTGGATGTGATGGCTCACATCTGTAATCTCAGCACTTTGAGAGGCTGAGGCAGGTTGATACCTGAGGCTAGGAGTTTGAGACCAGTCTGGTCAACATAGTGAGACCACGTCTCTACAAAAAAAAAAAATTGTTTAAATTAGCCAGGCATGGTGGCTCATGCCTGTAGCCCCAACTACTTGGGGACTGAGGAAAGAGGATCCCTTGAGCCCAGGAGGTTGAAGCTGCAGTGAGCCTTGATTGTGCCACTGCACTACAGCTTGGACAACAGAGTGAGACCCTGTCTCTAAAAAAAAAAAAATCCTACATTTTAATATCACTTCCACCGCTTTCCTCTGTGGAAGAAAGGTAGAGTTAAAGCTCTCTTGTCAAGAATTTATATAATTAACACCTATGGACAATACTTCTTGTTTTGTTACCAGTCATAAAAAATGTTCAAGTGTCATAATTTTAAGTCTCCTCACTTCCCACACTTTTCTTACAGGAACTTTGCCAGTTAATCAGTCTTTGGACAGAGAGATTCTGTGCTTTGGAGGAAAAGTGTGAAAATATACAGAAACCACTTAGTAGTGTCCAGGAAGATATACAGCAGTAAGCTATTTTAAAATTCTCTTAAACTTTTCTGTAAGTCTGAAATTATTTCAGAAGAAAAAGCTTTAAATAGTACAAATAATTCCTCTGTGTACTTTCAAATTTTGTTGATATTTTATTATGTATGTGTATATATACATGCATATAAATGTCTTTTCATTGCATATTTGTGCTCTCTTTTAAGACAGTGAAAAACCTGGCTGTTATCCACAATATATTTTTGAATTTCCTCAATTTTAGAAAACACACTAAGTAATTTCACAATTTCTAACCTATATTACTGATGAAAAATTTACTAACTAGAGCAGGGTTTGGCAAACTATGGATAGCAGGCTGGATGCCTATTATTGCAAATAATTTCATTGGACACTGTCATATCTGTTTACATGTTGTCTTTGGCTGCCTTTGCACTGCAGTGGCAAAGTTGAGTCATTGCATCCAAGTCATTGAACAATAGCCTAAAATATTTGCTATCTGGCTTTTCAAGAAAAAGTTTGCTGATTCCTGTATTAGAGTTTTGTTTTGTTTTTTCATTTTTGTTTTTGTTTTTGAGATGGAGTCTTGCTCTGTCACCCAGGCTGGAGTGCAGTGGTGCGATCTCGGCTCACTGCAAGCTCCGCCTCCCGGGCTGACGCCATTCTCCTGCCTCAGCCTCCCAACTAGCTGGGACTACAGGTGCCCGTCACCACTCCTAGCTAATTTTTTGTATTTTTAGTAGAGACGGGGTTTCACCATGTTAGCCAGGATGGTCTCTATCTCCTGACCTCGTGATCTGCCCGCCTCGACCTCCCAAAGTGCTGCGATTACAGGCGTGAGCCACCGCGCCCGGCCCTGTTTTGTTTTTTGAGACAAAAACAAACAACCTGCTCTGTAGCCCAGGCTGGAGTACAGTGGCCCGAGTGCAGTGGCGTGATCTCGGCTCATTGCAACCTCCGCCTCCCAAGTTCAGGCGATTCTCCTGCCTCAGCCTCCCGAGTAGCTGGGATTATAGGCACATACCACCATGCCTGGCTAATTTTTTGTATTTTTAGTAGAGATGGGGCTTCGCCATTTTGGCCAGGCTGGTCTTGAACTCCTGGTCTCAACTGATCTCCCACCTCGACCTCCCAAAGTACTGGGATTGCAGGTGTGAATCACTGTCCCCCGCCTATATTAGAGTTTAATGTTGCTTTGTAGCCTCATTGCTTGCCAGTTCTGGCCTGTATTAGAGTTTAAGGTTGCTTTGTAGCCTCATTGCTTGCCAGTTCCGCATACTTACCATACACTACAGTCAGACCTATGTTTTCTTTTTTAGGAATTTTATAACTTTATGGTTTAACATTTATATTCATAATCCATTTAAAAATTTTTATATAACATAGGAGATTTGCCAGGTTTCAGTTTTTTTTTTGCCTATAGAGTATTCTATTCTCCTGAGGAGAAAGATACTATATTTACCCTATTTTTCCCCATTTAATTCCTAAATTAAACTTCCTAAAGTTTCAAGCTTTCTTTGGTGTGAAGAACTTCTTGTAGTCTTTAAGGGTGGGTCTGCTGGACACAAATTCTGTTTTCCTTTGTCCAAGAATGTCTTGATTTCCCCTGCATTCCTGAAAGGTATTTTCGCTGGCTATGGAATTCAGGGTTGACAATTATTTTTTTCCAGCATTTGAAATATGCTATTCATTTTCTTCTTCTGGCCACTATGAAATGAGAAATCCACTGCCATTCAAGTAATTGTTCCCTTATAGGCAATGGTACAGCTGCTTTCAAAACTTTTTTGTCTTTAGAAACTTGATTATATTTTGTCTACTCATATTTCTTTGAGTTTATTCTATTTGGGTTTTGTTTAGCTGCTTCAATCTGTAGGCTTATGCCTTTCGCCAAAACTTGGGAATTTTTCATCTATTAATTCTTTGAATAGTTTTCAGCCCTATACTCTTTTTTTCTCTGCCCCAATGACTTTGATGACACAAATGCTAAATCTTTTATTTTGGTCCCTCAGGAGATACGTATATTTCTTATAGATATATATATATTCTCTTTGTTGTTCACATTGGGGAAATTCTATTGATCTGTCTTCATATTTACTGAGTCTCCTTCTGTCATCTCTAACCTACTGTTAAACCCATTCAGTGAGGTGTTTTATTTCAGTTATTGCTTTTTTATTTTTAGTTTTATAATTTTCATTTGCTTTTTTTATACCTTGTTTCTTAGCTAGGATTTTTTTTTTCCCCAGGAGTATTTTAATTTCTTTTTAGAGCATTTTTATGATGGCTGCTTTAAAATCCTTTCCAGACAATTGCAACATCTGAGTTTTCTTGTTGTTGGCGTCTATTGATTGTCTTTTCTCATTCAACTTGTGATTTTGTGATTCTTGATAAGTGATTCCATATTGTACCTTGAAGATTTTGGGTATTATGTTAGGAGATTCAGGATCTTATTTAAGTATTTTTTAGCTGGCATTTACCCTGTTTAGGCTTAGCATACAGATCCAGGCTCACTTTTATGGGCTGTGGTTCCACTGACAATTTAGTTTTTAGAGCCCTTGCAGTGTTACTCTGATAATGCTTTGTTTGTGTGCTACCCACATGAGAAAAATCTGTATTCTGCTTTTGTTGGATGAAGTGTTCTGTATGTGTCACTTTGATCAAGTTGATTAATAGTGCTATTCAGGTCATCCACGGCCTTACTGAGTTTCTGCCTATTTGTTCTCTCAATGACTAAGAGGGGAGTATTGAAATCTCTAATTGTAGATTTATCTGTTTTTTTTTAATTAGTTCTATCAGTTTTTGCCTCATGTATCTGAAACTCTGTTGTTGGGTGCATATACATTTAGGATTATTATACCTCCTTGGAGAATTGACCTCTTTATCATTATGTAATATCCACTTTTATTTCTGATAATCTGTCTTGTTCTGAAGTCTGTTTTGTCTGAAATGAATACAGATTCTCCAGCTTTCCTTTGATTGCTATTTGTATGATGTATCCTTCTCCATCTCTTTACTTTTGGTCTAAGTCTTTTTTTTTTTTTTTTTTTTTTTAAGACAGAGTCTCGCTCTGTCGCCCAGGCTGGAGTGCAGTGGCGCTGTCTCCCTCGCTGCAAGCTCCGCCTCCTGGGTTCACGCCATTCTCCTGCCTCAGCCTCCCGAGTAGTTGGGACTACAGGCACCTGCCACCACGCCCGGCTAATTTTTTTGTATTTTTAGTAGAGGCGGGATTTCACCGTGGTAGCCAGGATGGTCTCGATCTCCTGACCTCGTGATCTGCCCGCCTTGGCCTCACAAAGTGCTGGGATTACAGGCATGAGCCACCGTGCCCGGCCCTTTTGGTCTAAGTCTTTATATTTAAAGTGGGTTTCTTATAGACAGCATATAGTTGGGTCTTGCTTTTTCATCAAATTTATAATCTATGATGATTTATTTATTTATTTGAGACAGAGTCTTTTGCTGTGTGGCCCAGGCTGGAGTACAGTGGTGCAATCTTGGCTCACTGCAGCCTCTGCCTCCTGGGTTCAAGCGATTCTCCTGCCTCAGCCTCCTGAGTAGCTGGGGCTATAGGCACACACCACCATGCCCAGCTAATTTTTGTATTTTTACTAGAGATGGGGTTTCACCGTGTTGGCCAGGCTGGTTTCGAACTCCTGACCTCAAGTGATTTACCTGCCCTGGCCTCCCAAAGTGCTGGGATTATAGGTGTGAGCCACTGCACCCAGCTGCCTTTCCTCATTTAAATTGAGCAATTTTTATGTTTTTATTTTATCTCTTCCATTGACTTATTTATACTTTTAAAATTTTCCCTTTTTAGTAGTATTTCTAGGATTTAAAGTATAGATTTTTTTTTTTTTTTTTTTTTGAGATAGAGTCTCACTCTGTCGCCCAGGCTGGAGTGCAGTGGTGCGATCTCCACTCACTGCAAGCTCCGCCTCCCAGGTTCACGCCATTCTCCTGCCTCAGCCTCCCGTGTAGCTGGGACTACAGGTGCCTGCCACTGCGCCCGGCTAATTTTTGTATTTTTAGTAGAGACGGGGTTTCACCGTGTTAGCCAGGATGGTCTCAATCTCCTGACCTCGTGATCCACCTGTCTTGGCCTCCCAAAGTGCTGGGATTACAGGTGTGAGCCACCGCGCCTGGCTAAAGTATACATTTTAAGATAATTTGAATCCATTATCAAATAATTTGCCATTTCACGTGTAGTGAAAGGACATTATAATAGTATATTCCTGTTTCCTCTTTCCCATTTGTCATTATTTTCATATATTTTACTTAGGTGTTTATATATGCAATAAACACCCAATAGATTACTTGGATTGCTTTATCTTCATTTTTAATGTATCTGTTAGATTTTTTTTTTGTTTTGAGAGGGAGTCTTTGGTATTTGTCATTATTTTCATATATTTTACTTAGGTGTTTGTATATGCAGTAAACACCTAATACATTGTTACTTGGATTGCTTTATCTATTTTCTTTTTTAATGTATCTACTAGATTTTTTTTTTTTTTTTTGAGAGGGAATCTTTGGTCTGTCACCCAGGCTGGAGTGCAGTGGCGCAATCTTGGCTCACTGCAACCTCTGTCTGCCAGGTTCAAGCAATTCTCCTGCCTCAGCCTTCCAAGTAGCTGGGATTACAGGCACTCATCACCACGCCAGGCTAATTTTTGTATTTTTAGTAGAGATGGGGTTTCACCATGTTGGCCAGGCTGGTCTCAAACTCCGGACCTTGTGATTGCCCGCCTCGGCCTCCCAAAGTGCTGGGATTACAGGTGTGAGCCACTGCGCCTGGCCGAAAATTTTTAATTGCATATGTGGCTCCTATTATACTTCTGTTGAGCAGTGCTGTTCTAGAACTGTAGCTATCATTTATATATCCCTACCTAACTTCTATCATTTGTTTTTCAACCCTGTTTTTGATCCTGTTAAGTATAGCGTGTTCCATTGTGAGCTCTTCCTATATGCTGAATCAAAAAAGTATTTCCTACTTTTTATTCCTGGTATCTAGACTGATGGATTTCTATGCCATTCCATGGCTTTGGAGGAAATACTAGAGTGGGGTTGAAGTAGGAAGAGAAGTGTGATATAGTTTCTTAAGGCCCATGTAAATCATTTTTCCTGCTTTCCTGACATTTATTGTCTACACCAGTGTTTCCCAGTATGGTCTAGGGACTTTGTATTCATCACTCAGGAATCTAGGTGATGTTTTTTTTTTTTTTTTTTTTGAGACGGAGTCTCGCTCTGTCACCCAGGCTGGAGTGCAGTGGCCGGATCTCAGCTCACTGCAAGCTCCTCCTCTCGGGTTCACGCCATTCTCCTGCCTCAGCCTCCCGAGTAGCTGGGACTACAGGCAACCGCCACTTCGCCCGGCTAGTTTTTTGTATTTTTTAGTAGAGACGGGGTTTCACCGTGTTAGCCAGGATGGTCTCGATCTCCTGACCTCGTGATCCGCCCGTCTCGGCCTCCCAAAGTGCTGGGATTACAGGCTTGAGCCACCGCGCCCGGCCCTAGGTGATGTTTATATACACACTGAACATAACTGCACTTGGCATTTATTGTCATGGCTTGTAATATTTTTAACTCAATCTCATCTTCCCATTAAGTTGTGAGGTTTTGTTTTGTTTTGGTTTTTGTTTTGTTTTGAGACAGAGTCTCACTCTGTTGCCCAGGCTGAAGTACAATGACACAATCTCGGCTCACTGCAACCTCTGCCTCCCAGGATCAAGCAATTCTCCTGCCTCACTCTCTCCCAAGTAGCTGAGATTACAGGCACCCACCACCACACCTGGCTAATTTATTGTATTTTTAATAGAGACAGGGCTTCACCATATTGGCCAGACTGGTCTCTAACTCCTGACCTCAGGTGATCCGCCTGCCTCGGCCTCCCAAAGTGCTGGGATTACAGGTGTGAGCCACTGTGCCCTTTTTTCAATCATTATGACTTTCATTTGTAGGTTTGGTTTTCAACATCTTGGCTGACTCACTTGGTTTACCCACGTGGTGTACCATCTAGTGGTAATAAAGAGTCACTTCATTCCACAAGGTTTAAATCTTGTCCTGTAAGATAACTTGGAATGCTATTATAGGGAAACTTACAAAGAGGGAAATTATCAGTGAATTTTAAATGTATGTCTAACCAACATTAATTTTATATCAAGTTTATGTTATATTGTTCTATATGTATAATTTGTCACACCCCAATATAATTTTCTTTTAATTATTAGAAAGCTTTATAGCTAATTTAAACATAACGTTTGTAATGTTCATGATTTGTTTTATATACTAGGCAAGGGAAACTGCTTAATAACAGAATAAATGACTGATTGTCCAATTTAGGGACTAGACAAGAGGCTGTAGTAGATGCCTTGAAGTAACATTGCTTAGTAAGAGGAATAAAACAAGCAGACAGATTTTGAAAGCATCGTAACTGAAGGAGGGCTGTGAAAGGTTTCATGAGCAAAGATGATCCTTTCAAAGGTCATTTAATGGCAATGCTGTGAAAAGACAGTGGCCAAGGCATCCATTCTCAATGTCGATTTATTAAGATCACAGGCCCTGGAGCCAGACTGCCCACGTTCAGATCTGCCACTTAAGAGATGAGTGATCTTGGGAAGTTATATATCCTTTGAGTCTTAATTCCCCATTTCAACAGTGTCATTCTCTTTTCCTATAGGAAATCTACGGATATAGTCAACAAAATGACTTTTCACAGTCAAAAATTTTGTGCTGATTCTGATGGCTTGTCACAGGAACTCAGAAATTTTAACCAAGAAGGTACAAAATTGGTTGAAGAGTCTGTAAAACACTCTGATAAACTCAATGGCAACCTGGAAAAAATATCTCAGGAGACTGAACAGCGATGTGAGTCTCTGAACACAAGAACAGTTTATTTTTCTGAACACTGGGTATCTTCCTTAAATGAAAGGGAACAGGAACTTCAGAACTTATTGGAGGTAATAACTTTATAACTAGAACTTACTTTGGGGAGAATAATAATCAGAAAATTAAATATTCTTGGCTGAGAATAGATTTCAAAACAAATGATATTTTAAGCTATAATCACTTAAACTTTTAAGTATAATATTTGGTATGCTTACACATGATCTTGTTTTGTGCTTTGGTATATGTCTTCTCGATCTTGGAATTAATTTAACATTTATACAGTTTCTTTCCTGTATTTATCCTTGGTTTCTGACTTAGTAGTTTCTTCAAAGAAGGGCAGCCTGTCTTTGATATGTAATACCTTCCACTTATATATGCTTTTTTTTTTTTTTTTTTGAGACAGAGTCTCGCTTCGTTGCCCAGGCTGGTGTGCAATGGCACGATCTCAGCTCACTGCAACATCCGCCTCCCAGGTTCAAGCAATTCTCCCGCCTCAGCCTCCCGAGTAGTTGGGATTGCAGGCACCCGCCACCACACCCAGCTACTTTTTTTGTATTTTTAGTAGAGACGGGGTTTCACTATGTTGGCCAAGCTGGTCTCGAACTCCTGACCTCTTGATCTACCCACCTTGGCCTCCCAAAGTGCTGGAATTACAGGCATGAGCCACTGCGCCCGGCCTATCTATGCTTTTTACTTTTCTCCAAGTACATTCAAACCTATTATTGTTTTAAGTATTTAGGTTATTGTTCTGGTAACCAAAGGATACTTGATAGGTTTATGGATTCGCTTAAACTTAATACTTGCACAAGCCCTTTGTAACTTGGTTTTTTCTTTCTTTGCATTAGAAGGATTTTACTAACATTCTCAGGAAGTAGGTTACAAAGAATTAAAAATTTTAATCTATATAAGCTGTTTTCACTAAAAGGAACTAGAGTTTGTATACAAATAACTAATTTCAGATTTGTGATAGGAAATGTACAATATATGACCCTAGAGATCTTGTCATACCAGAAAGTAAAAAAGCTGTTAAAGATTTCTGAGGGGCCGGGCGCAGTGGCTCAAGTCTGTAATCCCAGCACTTTGGGAGGCCGAGACGGGCGGATCACGAGGTCAGGAGATTGAGACCATCCTGGCTAACCCGGTGAAACCCCGTCTCTACTAAAAAATACAAAAAACTAGCCGGGCGCGGTGGCGGGCGCCTGTAGTCCCAGCTACATGGGAGGCTGAGGCAGGAGAATGGTGTAAACCCGGGAGGCGGAGCTTGCAGTGAGCTGAGATCGCGCCACTGCACTCCAGCCCGGGCGACAGAGCGAGACTCCATCTCAAGGTTGTCAAAAGGTCTTAGTAGCCAACCTCCCCATGTTCAAAGGTGGTATAATTTGAGCATCAAAAAGAATAATGGCCATAAAGGATTAAAACACATCAAATATATTAAAACTTAGGAACTCATAAAAATTTCATAGGTCTTCTTTGGATCATGCCAGGGAAGCAAAACATTGTCCTGAAAATGGGTAAAGAAGAAGAAACAATATAGCATCCTAAAAAACAATATAGCATCCATCTGTCTTTCCATATCTTGGTTTAGCAGGGTAATGAAGAAAAGTTTTCATTAGACTCTAAGCTAATAAAATGGAGAAGAAATGATAGAATATATCACCAGTATGCAACTCTTAATAAAATAACCCCTGTGGATATTAATGATGGCTTAAACCATTTGATCAAAAGCTGATGGGGAACTTTATAATTAATAGGCTAACCATACCTGAACTCACTGATAAATCTTTTTTTTTTTTTTTTGAGATGAAGTCTTGCTCTGTTGCCCAGGCTGGAGTGCAGTGGCGCAATCTCGGCTCACTGCAAGCTCCGCCTCCCGGGTTCACGCCATTCTCCTGCCTCAGCCTCCCGAGTAGCTGGGACTACAGGCGCCCGCCGCTGCGCCCGGCTAATTTTTTCTATTTTTAGTAGAGACGGGGTTTCACCATGGTCTCGATCTCCTGACCTTGTGATCCACCCGCCTCGGCCTCCCAAAGTGCTGGGATTACAGGCGTGAGCCACCGCGCCCGGCCACTGATAAATCTTAACATGAGAGACCCAGCAAAGCATTTTGTGTTTGCTGTACTACCTATGAAATATTCTTGCTAAAAAATTAAACCTGAATTAAATCAAGCCTTTAGGTCTAGCCAGTTTGTAGAAAATAAAGCATAGAAATGCAGTTGACCAAATCCAGAATTTGAGGTGTTCAATAGGGTAAAGACCTCATGTCTTCAGCAACAAGTTTTTTTCCAAGGGAAAAAAATAGGAGAAAAGATAACCTGTAGACCAAAAGAGACTTAAGACTAGAGGTCCTTAAGTCTTAGTTGGCCTGAGGCAGTCCTTGTTGAAGTTGTATTCGAATGATTATTATGAATGGGCCCTTTCACTCTAAAAGGTTTCCAATTTGGATGATAAATTATATAGTGACCGACTTAAGACCTATAAACCAAATCTAGTGGTGAATTCTGGTTCAAACAAAGCAATTGTAACACACATTTGAGACAACTGGTGAAGTCTGAACATGGACTAGACATTTGATAGGAAGGAATCAGTGTTAACATTTTCAGATGTGATAGTGGTCTTAAAGTGCTCTTACCTCTTAGAGATACATGCTGAAGTAAATGGATGAAATGATACAGGATTTGTTTCAAAATAATCCTGGGTTTGTGAAGGAGTTAAGTGGCCAGTCCTGTTGGTAAATGTTTGTACTCTACTTGTTGGTAAATGTTGAAGCTGGGTAATGAATACAAGGAGATTAATTATACTGTTCTCTCTACTTTTGTATGTGTTTTAAAATCTTTTATTATGAAGGCCAGGCGTGGTGGCTCATGCCTATAATCTTTGGAGGCCAAGGTGGGCAGATTGCTTGACCCCAGGAGTTTGAGACCAGCTTGGGCAACATGGTGAAACCCCATCTCTTCAAAAAATACATAAATTAGCCAGGCATGCCTATAGTCCCAGCTACCTGGGAGGCTACCTGGCTTGAGCCTGGGAGGTCAAGGCTATAGTGAGCCCTAGTCATGCCACTGCACTCCAGCCTGGGCAACAGAGTGAGACTTGTCTCAAAAAAAAAAAAAAAAAAATTTATGGAAAAGGTAAGGGGAAATATGATATTGAATAAAACACTGGCAACTTTAATTTTAGTAATAAACACTTGTTTGCATCATTTACAGGTTGTAAACCAATGTTGTGAGGCTTCAAGTTCAGACATCACTGAGAAATCAAATGGACATAAGGCAGCTCATGAGAGGCAGCATAACATTTTTCTTGGTCAGATGACTATTGATGAAGAAAAATTGATAGCACAAAATCTAGAACTTAATGAAACCATAAAAATTGGTTTGACTAAGCTTCATTGCTTTCTGGAACAGGATCTGAAACTGGATATCCCAACAGGTACTTTAAAAGAGAAATAGAATTGTTAAATTTTTTGAAGTCGAATTCAACTCTATGTAGTGTCAGATGTTCAGAAAAATTAGGTCCTGCCGTTGCCTGACAGGAATTTACCATCTCACTGTAATCAACTCAAAATGGGAAAACTGGAACCTTAAAATAGTTTTAATCAAGTGTCATGATATAGGTGGTATCACAATTCAGTAAAATTTCACATACATTCAGGGAATTGACTTTGTTAATAGGGGATATTTTCAAAACAAATACAAACCTAGCACTGTTTGTAAAAGGACATTTTAATACCACAAATATTGGAGAGATGTAACTAACTAAATCGAGTTTAATGCAAAGTTTACCACATTGTGCATTTTGTTCTGTGTTCCTCTCATTTTGTCATAGACTATTGCCATTTAGGAATCCCTGTTTTAAGAGATGAGGGATCACCGTGGACCACTGGCATTTAGGAATCGACATTTTGAGAGATCAGATATGTCAAAGATCATTGTAGGCTGTAATGATTCAGGAAGGTCTTCATGGAAGAGATGTAACAAGCTGTTTTTTTTTTTTTTTTTTAGCAGAAAAACATTTAAATTTTATTGACAACAGAAATAATTTATAGCCCAACCCAGTACACAAAAATGGTGGCTATGTCCCAGTGAGTTGATTTCACGACTCACTAATGAACTGTGACCCACAGATGGACAAATACATTGCAGGGTATTAAATGGCCTGGAGAATCACCAGAAAAGAACAGTCTTGCCTGTGCTTCCACAAACTGGGTGGCCAAGTAAACTGATAGTTCCAGAAGCACTCCATGTATATAACCCACATCCTCAAAACAATGCCTGGTGTCTCATAGAATCTGATGGACAAAACCTAAGTAACACCAAAAACCCTGACACAAAGGAATTTGAGAAACATAGTAAAGAAAGGAAAGCACACTAGCAGAAACTTCCAAAAGATGTTAATCAAGCTAAGCCACAGAATCAGTCCCGTATCTGCAGTGAAGTGCTGCTTATGTGTGAGAGACAGAAAAAGCTGGTGGCCGAAGTATATATTATTTCATTTATCTTATTATTTCATTTATATGCCTATAAATGGCATATTTTCTCGATTACAGCCTATTGCTACTTCACTTAGCTACAACTAGTACTCATAGCTACAACTAGTACGATTTGCCTGATGAGATGAAATTCAGGGGAACAAACCAAAGGTAACAGATCCCCAAGTTACATGTCTTTCACAAACATACCTCTATCCAGTCAATAGAGGATTTATCAAAAGAAAGATTAATAGTGGAAAAATAAACTGAGGATTCTTTTCTCATCCTCATCACAAAGAATCTTAAGATTAAGAAGTTTTTAAACTAGTGAAGAGAAAGAAGAACAAGGAATACCTTTAATCTCTCCTTTTCATTTTCATTTCTTTTAGCTCAGCTTATGCAAGATTTTGTACCTTGTGAAAGAATATAAGTTTACTGAATACAAAATATTGCTTAAGATTTAAAACAAAGCAAAATAAGTTGCTGAAGGGGGATCATTTGAGTTAAATACAGGTTTTTTTTTTTTAATCTGTAATTGATGTACATTTGATTGTAAGAAGACACTTTACATCAGGTCACCACAAAGCAGATTTACATACAACCATCAATTGCAGAAAAACAAAGTTTCTTTTTGATCCAAACACAAAGAAAAACTTTGTGTTTTATTTTTTTATGATCTTTTCCTTGACCATAAAAAAAAAAAAAGTAAAAAATGCAGTACTTTTCGAAGGTGAAGCTAGTAAGTTTATAGAAGTGCAAAACACTTTAAGGAAAAACTTTTTTTTTTTTTTTTTTTTTAAGAAAAAGGCATGACTTCTCGTTTTCTGTTCTTGGCATAAATTTTAATCCTTTCCAGTGGAACCAAAACCTCCTGAACCCCTTTAGGTGTCATCCAAAGCTTGAACTTCTTCTATTTCCGGATAAAAAATCCGTTCGCAAATGAGCTGTGCAATTCGATCACACTTTTTGACTTCAAACTTTTCTTTGCCAAAGTTAAACAGTACAACACCAACATTTCCTCTATAATCTTCATCTATGACACCAGCTCCTACATCAATAAAGTGTTTTGCAAGCCAAGCCTGACTGTGGAGCTCCTCTTCCATAACACCCAGAAGGGAGCGCTATCTGAATGTCCGTTTTCACAAGAGCTTTCTCCACAGGTGGTATTGTGTAATCATAGGCTCTGTACAGGTCCCGTAGCCCGCGGCCCGTGCGGAGCCCCGGGTGGGGGCCGTGGCGTGCTCGGAGAGCCGGGCAAAGCGGAGCTGCAGCCGCTCTCCTCTGCAGGCCGGGGCCGCTTACTGGATGAAATGGCGGGTGTCTCTCCGGAGCAGGGCGTGGCAAAGCCAGAAGGCGAGCGAGGAGAGCCACAAGCTGTTTTACACAGCACAAATAATTGGGTTCTTCATTGGATTGTGGTGATGGTTGCATACCCTGTAAACTCACTGAAATCCACTGAATTGTACACATAAAATGAGTGTTTTATGGTATGTCAGTTATATCACAAAACTCTCTTTTTTTAAAATTTAAAAACCAATTGTTAAAAGGGGATGGTGCTACATAGAATGTTGGTTTATTTTTTTCCCCAAGGGACCTGTAAGATTTACTGTCTACTTTTCAATGAAGTTAGGAATGTAAATGTTGAGTGGAAAGGCAAGTACTTTTGTAAATTACGAAAGCATGAGCTCATTACAGATAAATATAACTGGGGGCCTGATGTGGTGGCTCACGCCTATAATCCCAGCACTTTGGGAGGCCAAGGCAGGAGCATCGTTTGAACCCACGAGTTCAAGACCAGCCTGGGCAACATAGTATATATATATATAACTGGTTAATATTTAACCACCACTCCACATTTATAGTGAAATGATTACTCCTATCAAAGTAATCATGTTGGGAAATCTGCTCGTTCCAATAATGCTGCCATTTTTTTCAGAACACTACAACTCCTTTTAGAGCTTATAACACATCTTTTATATATCCTCAGAGATGGTAAACTTCATGTTTTAGAGAGTAGGATGAATCTTGAAAATAGTAAAGTCTGTTGTCAAATTAGAAAATATTGTTAGTTGCAAACAATGTCTGCCTTACAGGTAGCAAGACTGATCCTCAAATATGGCAATTATACTTTTATATTTTATATTTTTAGAAGACAAGATTGATTAGGAAGTTTTAGTACTTTTTAAAAATACTTACATCTCATACTTTGTTACCTCTTATCTAATGTCCATTAAAGGTACAACACCACAGAGGAAAAATTATTTATACCCATCAACACTGGTAAGAACCGAACCACGTGAACATCTCCTTGATCAGTTGAAAAGGAAACAGCCTGAGCTGTTAATGATGCTAAACTCTTCAGAAAACAACAAAGAAGAGACAATTCCGGTAAATTTAAAGGATCATAATTTTATAATAGAACTCTCTTATGAACTCTTGATGTGGTTGACTTCATGTGAAGAATTTTACTTTTCACTCCTCAGTCTTACCCTGCCTCTCATTAATGATAGGCCTAGCCCTTAGGCTTCTTTTAATCTTACTAGTTTTTAAATTATGCTAGTAGATAATAATTGCCAATATTTAATATTGTACTTAGTAACATTGTTATATAGGAACCTCTACTCTCTTTTTTTTTTTTTTTTTTTGAGACAGAGTCTCGCTCTGTCGCCCAGGCTGGAGTGCAGTGGCGCGATCTCGGCTCACTGCAAGCTCCGCCTCCCGGGTTCACGCCATTCTCCTGCCTCAGCCTCCCGAGTAGCTGGGACTACAGGCGCCCACAACCGCGCCCGGCTAATTTTTTGTATTTTTAGTAGAGACGGGGTTTCACCGTGGTCTCGATCTCCTGACCTTGTGATCCGCCCGCCTCGGCCTCCCAAAGTGCTGGGATTACAGGCGTGAGCCACCGCGCCCGGCCATGGAACCTCTACTCTCTATAAAAATATATTAGGAATTATTTTCATTAATTTGTAGACTTTCTAATAATTTTGTTGAGGTTTAACTTTCATATTATACCATGGGCATTGTGTTATATTCAAAGAAGAAAACTACCGTTACTCTTGCGATGACTTTTAAGCCCTTGGACTTAGTCACTCATCCAGTTTCTTCTTTTAGGATGTGGATGTAGAAAAGGCAGTTCTAGGGCAGTGTACTGAAGAACCTCTAAGTCAAGAGCCATCTGTAGATGCTGGTGTGGATTGTTCATCAATTGGCGGGGTTCCATTTTTCCAGGTATATCATATCAGATAACCCTTCCATATCTGATGTAAGTCATTCATTTACTATTCAGTATAAAGGCATTATTTGTGGTGAGTAGAACAACAAAAACCTTTCAATTATTCCTTAGGATGGCTTGTTAAGGCTTATGATTTGAATTATTTACAAAAATCTGATATTGATAAGGGGTTTTCTGTAGAATAAATGAAGGCAGAATTTGACTTAATCTACATCCTTAGCTGATAGTGTTTAGCTATTGTATTTATTCCTTTTCTGCTTCCTATGTACTCAGACACTGAGAGCAGTCATTCCTCTTTCTTCTACCTTTGACATGTAAGTCTTGGAACCTATCTCTGCCCATAATCAGACTTTGAAGGCAAAGTGACTGAAAAGATTGAGAGACCGAGGCTGGGCGCGGTGGCTCAAGCCTGTAATCCCAGCACTTTGGGAGGCCGAGACGGGCGGATCACGAGGTCACAAGATCAAGACCATCCTGGCTAACCCGGTGAAACCCCATCTCTACTAAAAAATAGAAAAAACTAGCCGGGCGAGGTGGCGGGCGCCTGTAGTCCCAGCTACTCGGGAGGCTGAGGCAGGAGAATGGCGTGAACCCGGGAGGCGGAGCTTGCAGTGAGCTGAGATCCGGCCACTGCACTCCAGCCTGGGTGACAGAGCGAGACTCCGTCTCAAAAAAAAAAAAAAAAAAAAAAAGATTGAGAGACTGGAGACTGCTTAGGTTATATTAGTGATTTCCCCTCCCTGAGGCTCTTCTCTTGTAAACTGTTGCCCCATGTTTCCTGAGCACCTTGCCTGCTCTAATCCAATGTGAATAAATCCTGTGACCTCTCCTACCCACTTTTGGTTTTTTTTTTGAGACTGAGTCACTCAGGCTGAAGTGGAGTGGCACAATCTCGGCTCACTCAACCTCCACCTCCCGAGTTCAAGTGATTCTCCTGACTCAGCCTCCCAGGTAGCTAGGATTACAGGCGAAAACCACCACACCTGGCTAATTTTTTTGTATTTTTAGTAGAGATAGGGTTTCACTATGTGGGCCAGGCTGGTCTCAAACTCCTGGCCTCAAGTGATCCACCGTCCTCGGCCTCCCATAGTGCTGGGATTACAGGCGTGAGCCACTGTGCCCAGCCCTCTACCCACTTTTTTTCTTTTCTTTTTTTTTTTTTGAGATGGAGTTTTACTCTTGTTGCCCAGGCTGGAGTGCAATAGCGCAATCTTGGCTCACCACAACCTCTGCCTCCTGGGTTCAAGCGATTCTCCTGCCTCAGCCTCCCGAGTAGCTGGGATTATAGGCATGCACCACCACACCTGGCTAATTTTGTATTTTTAGTAGAGAAGGGGTTTCTCCATGTTGGTCAGGCTAGTCTCAAACTCCCGACCTCAGGTGAACCGCCCGCCTCGGCCTCCCAAAGTGCTGGGATTACAAGCGTGAGCCACTGTGCTTGGCCTGTAACTGTTTTTAGTTGATCTACAGGTCCTTCCCTTAAGGTCTAAAGATTCTCCATCACTGCTTTCAACTGTTAACAAAGTTCTAATTCAGGTTCTCATAAATTCCTCCCTGTTTTCCTCTGGGCAATTTTATCCCCAAATTCTTGCCACCTTTTGCTTTATTCTTCACTATTAGAGAACTATATATATGTTTCTTTCAGTTTTTATCCTTTTCTTCTATCTTATAAAGTTAGGAAAGGGGGAAGGATAAGAGAACCTGGTGACTACTTAATCCCTGGTCAGGAATTCTTTTATTATTATTACCTGTGGCATTTTGAATTAGGCTTAGTGATTCAGCTATGGCAAGGAAGTCCCTACAATACCAGAGAGGGTTTGGGATGGAGTTTTAGACCTTCAGCTGAAGTCCAGAAATCTTTTCCCTAGTAACAGTGTGATGTGGGGATTTTCTCTGGGTTTAAAGCTTTAATAGTTTGTTTATAATTTGTCTCAGCATTGATGACTGAGTGTACAATGAATGTCACCAGTCCATTAATGTTCTGTATGGGTAAGTAGGATTCCAATGAAATAGAACTTCCAAATGAGGAATATGAAATAGGTTTTACAAATAAAATAAAATACAATTTTTAAGAACTAAGCAAAACTGTTTTTAAGGTGTCCCATATACCAGTTTCTCTGCTTAAAACAGAATTGGCTTTTCTGCATGACAGCAAATCTTTGTTTCCTTAGAGCAGGGTTTCTTGACAGCAGTGCTATTGGCATTTTAAACTGGGTAATTCTTTGTTGTAATGGTCTTTCCTGTGGACTGTACTATGTCGGTACACAAGAAAAACAGTGAACTATGTGAATACTCACTCAAAGCCAGTAGCACTCCCTGGTTGTAACACCAAAAAAGTCTCTAAACATTGCCAAACGTCCCCTGTGGGAGCAAAATCGCTCCCTGATGAGAACCCCTACCCTGGAGTAAAATCTGTAACTATGTCTTAGAAAATAACACAGAAAATTAATATTTCTTTCACTCTACTCCTTCCATTAGTGATCAAATAAAGAAGGCATTTGGTTCTACTTGCCAAATTGTTGGCTCAAACTTGTGCTAAACCTTTTCTGGTTTTCTACACTTAAGTTTTCTTGCTTATAGCCCAGAGAACTTTGAAAATAGAGTGTAGTTAATGTGTATCAAATGTTACTTTATATTGACTTAATTTTTCCCCCTTAAATCCACAGCATAAAAAATCACATGGAAAAGACAAAGAAAACAGAGGCATTAACACACTGGAGAGGTCTAAAGTGGAAGAAACTACAGAGCACTTGGTGACAAAGAGCAGATTACCTCTGCGAGCCCAGATCAACCTTTAATTCACTTGGGGGTTAGCAATTTTATTTTTAAAGAAAACTTAAAAATAAAACCTGAAACCCCAGAACTTGAGCCTTGTGTATAGATTTTAAAAGAATATATATATCAGCCGGGTGCAGTGGCTCATGCCTGTAATCCCAGCACTTTGGGAGGCTGAGGCGGGTGGATTGCTTGAGCCCAGGAGTTTGAGACCAGCCTGGCCAACATGGCAAAACCTCGTCTCTATTAAAAATTAGCCGGGTGTGGTGGCACACTCCTGTAATCCCAGCTACTGGGGAGGCTGAGGCACGAGAATCACTTGAACCCAGGAAGCAGGGGTTGCGTTGAGCCGAGATCACACCACTACACTCCAGCCTGGGCAACAGAGCAAGACTCGGTCTCAAAAACAAAATTTAAAAAAGATATAAGGCAGTACTGTAAATTTAGTTGAATTTTGATATCTACCCATTTTTCTGTCATCCCTATAGTTCACTTTGTATTAAATTGGGTTTCATCTGGGATTTGCAATGTAAATACATATTTTTAGTTTTCATATAAAGTAGTTCTTTCATAACAAATGAAAAGTATTTTTTCTTGTATAGCATTAGGTAGTGAATATATAAGAACTGTACTCTTCTAGGCTTGAGCTTACATAGGTAAATATCACCAACACCTGGCCTTAGAAAGGACCATCTCATGTTTTTTTCTTGCTATGACTTGTGTATTTTCTTGCCTCCTCCCTAGACTTCCCTATTTTGCTTTCTCCTCGGCTCACTTTTTCCTTTTTTATTTTTCACCAAACCATTTGTAGAGCCACAAAAGGTATCCTTTCTTATTTTTGGTAGCCAGAATTTTATCTAGAAATCTTTTAACATGTTTTTAGTGATTTATTTCTAAAATCACTGTCAACAATAAATCTAATCCTAGTTGTATCCCTTCTTTCAATATTTTTCACTTGTTGCCCCAAATGTGAAAGCATTTCATTCCTTTAAGAGGCCTAACTCATTCACCCTGACAGAGTTCACAAAAAGCCCACTTCTCTAGAATATAAATTGCTATTATGGGAGACCACCCAGACGTCTGACTGATGGCTCTGTGCCCACACTCCAAGACCTGTGTCTTTTCGAGAAGATCACAATGATTTAAGGACTTTTTGAAACTTCCAATTATGTCTATAATTTATATTCTTTTGTTTACATGATGAAACTTTTTGTTGTTCCTTGTTTGTATATAATAAAATATGTATATGTGTCTTTTTCTTGATTCAAATCTTAACCCTTAGAAGGACTCTGGTATTTTTGATCTGGCAACCATATTTCTGGAAGTTGAGATGTTTCAGCTTGAAGAACCAAAACACTTAGAAGGAATATGTACAAAGAATAAATTTTGTGCCCACAATGAGTTTAGTGTGTAAAGTTTAGAGACATTTGACTTTGATAGCTAAATTAAACCAAACCCTATTGAAGAATTAGAATATATGCTCCTTCAAGAAACTAAATTGATCTTGTAGAATTATCTTAATAAAATAATGGCTATAATTTCTCTGCAAAATCAGATGTCAGCATAAGCTGTGGATAATATCTAATAAAACTGCCCTCAGTGAATCCATGGTTAATAAATGTGGTTTCTACATTAACCTGCTTGCTCCATTATTTCTTCTCTGGCAATGGGTATGTTTAGAGAGTTAGGCAAGCTGCATTCACATTCCCAAAATAAACTATGCAGGTACCACCAAAGAAGAAGGAGCCTAGTAAACATGCAGGGTTTTAGTTGCACTCCAAGGGACTATCCTACATGCAAGGTTAGTGAGAAATAGGCCCTCACACAGCCTGAAGTCCAGTTTTAAGTCATCTCATTCCATGACTGTTTAAAAGTTATCTGAGAATGCTGATGCAACTAATTTCACTGCCTCACAGAAGCAAAAATAAATCTCCAGAGAATTTTAACATGCAGAGCCATAAATTAGCTCTACCAATTTTCATACACAATGTCGGGCCCTCAGAATGTAACCAAGAGTAGCATCAGCAAAAATGGCCAAGTAGGTAGCTTCAAGGACCTTTTCCTCCACAGAAACATTGAAAAATCAAGCAAAAACATTCAGAAACAACTTTGTCAGAACCCAGGAAAATAGTTTACAGCACTAAGCATTTGCTGAATCAAGAAAAAGGCAACCTAAAAAGAGAAGGAAAGCTTGGCAGTGTTACTTGCCCTTTCCCCATTCTCAGCTCTGCAACAGTCTTGAAGACACACAGACCACATTCTCAGCGTGGGGTCCTAGTCCTGGTTTCTAGGGAGAAGAGAGGTTTTTTTTTTCTTTTTTGGGGACAGAGTCTCACTCTCACCGAGGCCAGAGTGCAAATTGGCATGATCTTGGCTCACTGCAACCTCCCAGGTTCAAGCAATTCGTGCCTCAGCCTCCCAAGTAGCTGGGACCACAGGCACACACCACGACACCCGGCTAATTTTTGTACTTTTAGTAGAGACGGAGTTTCACCATGTTGACCAGGCTGGTCTCACACTCCTGACCTCAGGTGATCCACCCTTTTCCGCCTCCCAAAGTGCTTGGATTATAGGCGTGAGACACTGCACCCAGCCCCAGAGATCTTATTCTTGAAAGATTATGCTTGTTCTGGCCAGTCTGGCAGCTTCAAGGACTGACACAAGGCATCTGCATTTGTTTCATCTAACTCAGAACTCAATCAGGGTTGGAAAGAAAGTGGCAGGTTTGTCTCTAAATATTGTAAGACAAATGAACAACCTGCTGCCACCTGAGGCAAAAAATTACAGTTTAGGTAAACAAAGGAGTGCCTAAAGCCTGAGAGGAAAGCAGCAGAGAGAATTTCTTAGAGAAATTAGGTTATTCAAAAGCACCCATGTATATTGGGGGATTTAGAAAGCCATGCACATTCAAACATGAGAAGACCCCAAGATTTCATGTCTGGCTGATGTGTAGGCTCAGTGCAAGCAGGAAGTAAAGGCTAAGGCCAAATTAAAATGGCCCAGATAGACACTGAAGGTGTGTCCCAACACAGCCAATCAGCAAAAACAGGGTTTTTTTCTTCCTTTGTTAATTTTTGGGGCAACCAGTTTTCAAAGAAATCTCAACACACTGGCTGAACACAAGCAAAAGGAAGACACCTTACAGACCATGTAAGTCAAAGAACAGAAACTTTACAAAAACAGGTCAGAAAAGTCACTAGGACTGAGTGCTGTGGCTCATGCCTGTAATCTCAGTACTTTGGGAGGCCAAGGTGGGAGGATCACTTGAGTCTAGGAGTTCGAGACCTGCCCGGGCAACATAGTGAGAGCTCGTCTCTATAAAGCAAATTTCTCTTTTTAATTAGTTGGGCATGGTGGCATATGCCTATAGTCCCAACCACTTGGGAGGCTGAGGTGGAAGGATCAGTCGAGCCCAGGGATTTGAGGCTGCAGTGAGCTCTGATTGTGCCACTGCATTCCAGCCTCGGGAACAGAGCGAGACCTTGTCTCTATAGTCCCTAAACAAACCACTACAACCCACAGCAAGTAACAAAAACCCTGAGGAGCGAAGAATCTGGTTTCCAGAGTTACCACATGATAGTAAAGTAATATTCAGCTTCCAACAAAAAACTGTGAAGCATGCAAAGAAATTACAGCCCACTTACAGCAAAAATTAAAATAAACTATCTGAGGAAGCATAGACATTGGACTTGAAGACAACATTTGTAAATCAACTGTCTCAAAAGTGCTCAAAGAGCTAAGGGAATACAGGGAAACAATGTCCCATAGAGATTTTCAAAGGAATTATAAAAAGGAACCATAAAAATTAGCTGAAAGGTACAATAAAAAAGGGGGGATAATCACTGAATGGTTCTAATAGCAGATATGGCCAGACAGTAGAAAGAATCAGTGAAGCTGAAGGTAGATCAGTTGAAATTACCCATCTGAGGAGCAGAAGAACAAAGGAAAGAAGCAATTTAAGAGGCCTGTGGATTACCACCAAGCATACCAACCTTTGCAAAATAGGAGTTTGAGAAGGAGAGAAGAGAGAAAGAGGCAGAAAGAATATTTGAAATAACGGCCCCAAACACCTCACATTTGTGAAAACACTTGAATGTACCCATCCAAGAAGTTTGCAGAACTCCAGATAGGATAAGTCAGGAGAGATCCATGTCGAGACATACATAAACTGTCCAAAACTGAAGAGAGGATCTTGGAAGCAGTAAGACAGTGGCCATCAGAGAAAAGCAAATCCAAATCACAGTGAGATACCACTTCACATCCAGAAGGATGGCTATAACAAAAAATACAGAAAAAACAAAGTGTTGTTGGGGATGCTGGAAAATGGGAACCTTTTTGTTTTCTGAGATGAAGTTCATTCTGTTGGCCAGGCTGGAGTGCAGTGGCTCTGTCTCAGCTCACTGCCACCCCTGCCCTCTGGGTTCCAGTGATTCTCCTGCCTCAGCTTCTGGAGTAGCTGGGATTACAGGTGCCCACCATCACACCCAACTAATTTTTTTCTGGCTAATTTTTATATATTTAGTAGAGATGGGGTTTCACCATGTTGCCCGGGTTAGTCTTGAACTCCTGGTCTCAAGTGATCCACCTGTCTTGGCCTCCCAAAGTACTAAGATTTCAGGCATGAGCCACCCCGCCCAGCCTGAAAATGGGAACCTTGTACATTGTTCATGGGAATGTAAAATGGTTCAGTCACTGTAAACAAAGAGTTTGGTGGTTCCTGAAAAAGATAAACAGAATTATCATATAGCCCAGCAATTCCATTCCTAGCTGTCTGCCCAAGAGAAAACATGCATCCACAAAAATGTATACACAGATGCTGTAGTAGCACTACTCACAGTGACCCAGTGGTGTAAACAACCCATCAATATATGAATGGATAAACAAAATGTATTATATACATATGATAGATTACTCAGCCATAAAAATGAAGTACAGATACATGCTACCATATGGATAAACACCGAAAACATTATGCTAAGTGAAAGAAGTAAGACACAAAAGTTCACATATTCTATGATTCTAGTTTTATGAAATATCCAGAATAGGTAAATTCATAGAATCACCAGACTGGTGGTGGTTAAATCTGGTGTGAGGAGGGGAATGAAGAGTGACTGCTTAATGGGTATGGGATGTTGGAAATATGTTGGAACTAGCCTGTAATCCCAGCACTTTGGGAGGCCAAGGAGGGTGCAATACCTGAGGTCAACAGTTCGAGACCAGCCTGAGCAACATTGTGAAACCCCGTCTCTACTAAAAATACAAAAAATAGCCAGGTGTGGTGGCAGACGTCTGTAATCCCAGCTACTCGAGAGGCTGAGGCAGGAGAATCGCTTGAACCTGGGAGGCGGAGGTCGCAGTGAGCCGAGATTGCACCACTGCACTCCAGCCTGAGTGACAGACTGTTTTGTTTGTTTTTGAGACAGAGTTTTATTCTTGCTGCCCAGGCTGGAGTGCAATGGCGCAATCTCGGCTCACTGCAACCTCCGCCTCCCAGGTTCAAGTGATTCTCCTGCCTCAGCCTCCCAAGTAGCTGGGACTACAGGTGCCCACCACCACACCTGGCTAATTTTTTATAGTTTTTAGTAGAGATGGGGTTTCATCGTGTTAGCTAGGATGGTCTCCATCTCCTGACCTTGTGATCCACCCGCCTCGGCCTCCCAAAGTGCTGGGATTACAGGCGTGAGCCACCACGCCCGGCCTGATTTTTGTATTTTTAGTAGAGACAGGGTTTCTCCATGTTGGTCAGGCTGGTTTCGAACCCCCGACCTCAGATGATTCACCCACCTCGGCCTCCCAAAGTGCTGGGATCATAGGCAGGAGTCACCGCACCTGGCCAGGGTTCTTAAACTATATATGAATCAGTATAATAATTTTTGAAAGTACACCATGATTAATTCGTGATGTATCTTGTAAGCCTTTGGGCAATAACTAGGCAACATTTTTAATGGATATAAAACAGATTCATAAAAGTACTCAGTTAATTTTAGAATTACAGAAAATGAGGGAAAGGGGACAAAGAACAAAGAAAACAAACAGAAAAGAAGTAGCACATGGATATATTTAAGCCCAATAACCACATTAAATGAAGTGGTTTAAATAAACGAATTAAAAGATCATCGGATTGGATAAAAAGTAATTATAATCTATCTACAAGAAGCCCACTTCAGATAGAAAAGCTATATACAGATTAACAAGAAAAGGATGGGAAAAGATATACAAACCCTCATCCAAAGAAAGCTGGAGTGTCTAGATTACTACCAAAGTTGACTTTAGAATAAGGAATGTCACCAAGGATAATGAGGAACATTACATAATGATATTTTAATAAACATCTTAAATAACACAACTAGAGAGAAAATCAAAATGATATTGAAAACCTGACAACTCTGTCAACCAACTTGACCTAATGAATATTTATAGAACAATACACCCAACAATAGGAGAATATATTATTTGTGAAGTTCTTGAAACATTCAAACAATATGAACTATATTCTGAGTCATTAAAAAACAACTCCACAAGTTTTAAAGAATTGAAATCATACAAGTATGAAGTCAATACATACAACTTGAAGTCGATAATACATACAACTTGAAGTCAATCCAAGTCATACAACTTGAAGTCAATAATACATAGTTGGAAAATCCCCAACTATGTATTATTGACTTCAAGTTTAACTCAATTTTAAGTCAAGTTTAATTCCCCAAATATTTCCAAATATTTGGAAATTAAACAACACAATTCTAAACCCACTGATCAAAGAGGAAGTCACATGTAAAATTAGAAAATGTTAAATGGTGGCTTGTGCCTGTAATACCAGCTACTCTGGAGGCTGAGGCAGGAGGATCTCTTCAGGTCAGGAGTGTGAGAGCAGCCTGGGCAACATAGCAAGACCCTATCTCTACAAAACAAAAAAAATAAAAAATGTGGCCAGGTGCAGTGGCTCACGCCTTTCATCCAACACTTTGGGAGTCAAATGCAGGCAGATCACTTGAGCTCAGGAGTTCAAAACCAGCCTAAGCAACCTGGTGGGGCCCCCATCTCTACTAAAAATAGAAAAAATTAGCTGGGTGTGGTGGAGCATGCCTTTATTCCCAGTTACTTGGGGAGGCTGAGGTGGGAGGATGGCTTGAGCCCAGGAGGCAGAGGTGGCAGTGAGCCGAGACTGGCATTCTGGCCTGAGTGATGGAGTGAGATCCCATCTCAAAAAAAAAAAAAAAATTAGTTGAGTGTGGTGACACACACCTGTAGTTCCAGCTGAGGCTAAGACAGGAGGATCACTTGAGCTCAGAGTTTGAAGCTGTGGTGAGCTATGCTTGTGTCACTGGACTCCAGCCTAGGAGACAGAGCAGGACTCTAGGAAAAAAGAAAAAAATATATAAAATATATGTATATTATACAATATATAATGTGTGTGTTATATATATGTAAGTATGTACATACATGCATGTTTGCATATGTACATATATGTATACATAATATATACATACATATACATACATACATGTATGTAGGTATAATTATATAATATATGTAGGTATGTACAACTATAAATTTCTTTCTAGGCACTGCTTTAGTTACATCCCATAAATTTTGATATGTTGTATATTTGTTTCTTTCCTCTCATAGTATTATGTAATATCCCTTGTGACTTTTTCTTTAACCAACAGGTTATTTAGGAGTGTGTTGTCTAATTTCCTCATATGTGTGAACTTCTCAAATGTCCTTCTGTTATTTCTAATTTTGTTCTATTATAGTTGGAGAAAAATACTTTGTATTACTGCAATCAATTTAAATGTATTGAGATTTGTTTTATGGCCTAACATATGGTCTATCCTGGAAATGTTCCATCCCCACTTGAGAAAAATGTATCTTACACTGTTGTTCGGTGGAATGTTCTACAAAAATCTGTTAGGTCTAATTGGATTATAGTATTGTTCAAGTCTTTTATTACCCTCTTGATCTTCTGCCTATTTGTTTTATTAGTAAAAGTGGCATATTTGGCCGGGCGCAGTGGCTCACACCTGTAATCCCAGCACTTTGTGAAGCCGAGGTGGGTGAATCAAGAGGTCAGGCGATCCAGACCATCCTGGCTAATACGGTGAAACCCTGTCTCTACTAAAAATATAAAAAAATTAGCCAAGCTTGGTGGCGGGCGCCTGTAGTCCCAGCTACTCAGGAGGCTGAGGCAGGAGAATGGTGTGAACCTGGGAGGCAGAGCTTGCAGTGAGCCGAGATGGCACCACTGCACTCCAGCCTGGGGGACACAGTGAGACTCTGTCTCAAAAAAAAAAAAAGTGGCATATTTAAGTCCCCAACTGTTATTTTTTAATTGTCTCTTTCTCTCTTCAATTCTGTTATTTTTTGTTTCATGTATTTTGGGGTACTGTTGTTAATTACATATGTTTGTAGTTAAGCCTTGCTAATAAACTGATACTTTTATCATTAAAATATGTCCCTTTTTATAATTGGTAACACTTTTTGCCTTAAAATCTATTTTGTGGGATATTAGAATAGCCACCTCAGGTCTCTTTGAGTTACTGTATGCATAGTGTAGCTTTTGCCGTCTTTTTTTTTTTTTTCTTGAGACGGAGTCTCACTTGTCATCCAGGCTGGAGTGCAATGTCATGGTCTCTGCTCACTGCAACCTCCGCCTCTCGGGTTCAAGCAATTCTCCTGCCTCATCCACCTGAGTAGCTGCGACTACAGGCTCAGGCCACCACACCTGGCTAATTTTTGTATTTTTAGTAGAGGTGGGGTTTCACTATGTTGGCCAGGCTGGTCTCGAACTCCTGACCTTGTGATCTGCCTGCCTTGGCCTCTCAAAGTGCTGGGATTACAGGCATGAGCCACTGCACCCAGCTGCCAACCTTTTACTTTCAACATATTCACGTCTTTGAATCTAGTGTGTTACTTGTAAGACAATATACAGTTGAATCATTTTTAAAATCCATTTGCCATTCTCTTACTTTTGACTGGAGTGTTTAATCAATTTCACGTCATTACTATTAAGGAAGGAATTACATCTGCCATTTTGCTATATTCTCTATATGTCTTATGTCATTTTTCCTTTCTATTTTCCATTATTCTCCTCATTTGTATTAAATAGATATTTTCTAATATACTATTTTAATTCCTTTGTCATTTCATTTTTTTTTACCATGTATATTTTTGAGTCATTTCCTTTGTTGTTTTGAAGATTACAATTAACAGCTTAATTTAACGATCTAGTTTACGTTACTACCAATTTAATATCAATAGTATACAAAATCTAGCTCCTACGTAGCTCTGTTCCCTTTCCCCTTCTTTGCAATGTTGTCATAATTACATGTTCATACATTGTGTGCCCATCAGCACAGGTTTATAAGTATAACTTTATGCAGTAGTCTTTAAAATCATTTAAAAGAAAAAAAGAATTATAAGCAAAAATATATTAATATGGTCTTTTATATTTATTTAGTTTTCTTTACCAGTGCCCTTTATTTCTTCATGTGGTCTCAAATTACTGTCTAGTGTTCCTTCATTTCAACTTGATGGACCCCCTTTAGTATTTCTTGTGTGACAGGTTTGCTAATGACAAATTGTCTCAGTTTTGTTTATCTGGGAATGACTTAAATTTTGCTTCATCTTTGAAGGTTGGTTTTGCTGGATATAAAATTCTTGGTTGACAGTCTTTTTCAGCACTTTGAATGTCATCCCATGGCTTTCTGGCCTCCATGGTTACTGATAAGAAGTCAGCTGTTAATCACGTGAAGGAGCTCTTCTAAATGATTAATTGTATTTCTCTTTCTTCAAGACTCTTCTTTGGATTTTGACAGTTTGATTATGATGATGTGTATAAGTGTGGATCTTTTTAAGTTTGTCTTAGTTGGAGTTCACCGAGCTTCTTGGATATGGAGATAAATGTTTTTCAACAAATTTATTTTGTTTTTCAGCAAAAAATACTTTTCGGCAAATTGTTTCTTCAAATATTATTTCTGTCCTTTTCTACTCTCTTCTACTAGGATTCTCATTATGTGTATGGTGGTAGACTTGATAATGTCCCGCAGGTCTCTGATGTTGTATTCATTTTTATTTATCCCTCTTCCTGTCTGTTCCTCAGACTAGACAATCACAATTGACTTTTCTTCAATTTTTCTTCAACTGACTTTTTTAAGAACTTCAAGATGTCTCTTGCATGAACTTGTAGGTTTTGTTTGTGAGTTATCGTTGACTCTAAAGGAACACCTCATTGCAGAAACAGAAACCAGGTCTAGGAGTTTTACTGTCAAGCCATAGAAATAGGCCTGAGAGTAGGCCTCGAGCCACTTAATATATTCTTCACTGACAATTCTGGTGTTTCCTAGAGATCCAATGGATCCAAAAGGACTTTTGCCGAGTCTTGGTTTTTGCTTAATCACATTTGCTTGTGAGTCCCTCTAGTGAATTTTTAATTTCAGTTATTGCATTTTTTAAGTTTTTTTTTTTTGAGATGGAGTTTCGCTCTGTCACCCAGGCTGAAGTGCAGTGACAACATCTCAGCTCACTGCAAGCTCCACCTTCCGGGTTCACGCCATTCTCCTCCCTCAGCCTCCTGAGTAGCTAGGACTACAGGCACCTGCCACCAAGCCCGGCTAATTTTTTGTATTTATTTATTTATTTATTTTAGTAGAGGCGGGGTTTCACCATTGTTAGCCAGAATTGTCTCCATCTCCTGACCTCATGAAGCCTGCCTCAGCCTCCCAAAGTGCTGGGATTACAGGCATGAGCCACTGCGCCTGGCCACTTTTTAACATTTTTAAAAACATGATTTCCTTTAATGCTTTGAATACATTTAAAATATCCTCAAGGATAGTTTCTATAGATTGCTATTTTCCTGTGTAAGAACAATACTTTATTTCTTTGCTTGTCTCATAATTTTATACAGAAAGCTGACATTTCTTTGTTGTTGTTGTTGTTGTTGCTTGAAACAGAGTCTCACTATTGCCTAGGCTAGAGTGCACTGTTGCGATCTCAGCTCACTGCAACCTCTGCCTCCCGGACTTAAGTAGTTCTCATGCCTCAGTTTCCCAACTAGCTGGTACTAAAGGCATGTGCCACCACGCCTGGCTAATTTTTGTATTTTTAGTAGAGATGAGGTTTCACCATGTTGGCCAGGCTGGTCTCAATCTCCTGACCTCTAATGACCCGCTTGCCTCGGCCTCTCAAAGTGCTGGGATTACAGGTGTGAACTACCATGCTGGGCCAAAAACTGACATTTCTAATAATACAATGTGACTACTCTGGAAATCAAACTATTTCCCCTTCTAACGACTTGTTGATGTTGGGGTTTTTTTAGTGGCTTTTCCAAATGAATCTGTGAAGTATGTCTTCTTTCTCACTAAATTCTCTGCTCACTTAGCTTAGTCGTCAGCTAGTGACTAGATAGTTACTTAAGGGCCGGGCGCGGTGGCTCAAGCCTGTAATCCCAGCACTTTGGGAGGCCGAGACGGGTGGATCACGAGGTCAGGAGATCGAGACCATCCTGGCTAACACGGTGAAACCCCGTCTCTACTAAAAAATACAAAAAACTAGCCGGGCGAGGTGGCGGGCGCCTGTAGTCCCAGCTACTCGGGAGGCTGAGGCAGGAGAATGGTGGGAACCCAGGAGGCGGAGCTTGCAGTGAGCTGAGATCCGGCCATAGCACACCAGCCTGGGTGACAGAGCAAGACTCCGTCTCAAAAAAAAAAAAAAAAAAGATAGTTACTTAAATGACTGAATCTGTTTACTGTCCCAGCCATTTCCAAGAGGCTCTGTGTATGTTTGTGTTGGAGCACCCTTCACACTCAGGCAGGCATTTAAAAATGCTGACAGCTTTTGCCATTTTTTTTTTTTTTTGCAGTGCTTCAAGGTCAGCCAGATGTTGTGTTAGAACTTCGGACCTTCTTAGGTCTTTCCTCGGCATGTGGACAGATTTGAGCATGCACATAGCCCATGCATGTGTGTGGCCTTCTAGAGTCCCATGAATATGTCAGCAGTTTTATTTGTTTCTTTTTTTTGAGATGGAGCTTAGCTCTTGTTGCCCAGTCTGGAGTGCAGTGGCGCAATCTCGGCTCACTGCAAGCTCTGCCTCCTGGGTTCGAGCGATTCTTCTGCCTTAGCCTCCCGAGTAGCTGGGATTACAGGCGCCCGCTACCATGCCTGGCTAATTTTTGTATTTTTAGTAGAGATAGGGTTTCACCATGTAGGTCAGGCTAGTCTCCAACTCCTGACCTCAGGTGATCTGCCTGCCCCAGCCTCCCAAAGTGCTGGATTACAGGCATGAGCCACTGCGCCCAGCCCCTAATTTTTCTATTTTTAGTAGAGACAGGGTTTCAACATGTCGGCCAGGCTGGTTTCAAACTCCTTACCTCAGGTGATCTGCCTGTCTCAGCCTCCCAAAGTGCTGGGATTACAGTTGTGCAGTATGTCAGCAGTTTTGAAAGCCCCTTATGGACACCTCATTCCTCAGCTCTTCTTTTGATTTTTTTTTTGGCTGAGGGGGGCAGCTTGTTTGCCTCAACTGTTATCACTACCTCGGTTAGCTGCATGTTAGCCATGCTACTAATTATTTTCAACAAATGTCCCAGGTGAAAAGCTATTCTCACTGAGCATGGTCTGAGTTGGGTCAAATAAAAGCAAACATTTGTTTTTTAATTTTATTTATTTTTTTATTATACTTTTAAGTTCCAGGGTACATGTGCACAACGTGCAGGTTTGTTACATATGTATACATGTGCCATGTTGGTGTGCTGCACCCATTAACTAGTCATTTACATTTATTTTATTTTCTTTAGAGACAGGGTCTTGCTCTATCACCCAGGTTGGAGTGCAGTGGTGTGACCATAGCTCACTGAAGCCTCGAACTCCTGGGCTCAAGCAATTCCCCTGCTTCAGCCTCCCAAGTCGCTGAGACTATAGGTGTGTGCCACTATGCCTAATTTTTTTTATTTGTTGTAGGGGCAGTGTCTCACTCTGTTGCCCAGGCTGGTCTTGAACGCCTAGCCTCACACAATCCTTCCACCTCAGCCTCCCAAAGTAGTGGGATTATAGGCATGAGCCACTGTGGCTGGCCAAGGCAAGTCTTGTGAATGAGGATTTCCAGGGAATTGTCAGACAGGCCAAATAAGGACAGGTCTCAAATAATGCTATTTTGGGGATCTCCAAACCCATTTTGTCCTAACAAGTGGCTGCTAGGCTACTGGTCTTCACTATGATTGTAGAACTGTTGGTTTTGAAGACTAATGAGGAGTTGAGGAGAGTGTTGAGAATAAGGCAAGTTAAAACACCACAAAGCTCACCATTCTTACTGAGATACAGCCTTTAAAAAAAAGAAAAGAGTTCTTTGGGTTATTGCAAAGCTTTCGTTAATTTCAGAATTCTGAAAATTTTTATTTTACAAGTTATCTCAATATTCTCACTGCTTTTATGGAGGAATAGGTTTTTAGAGGCCCTTACTCCACCATTCCTACCGACCTCACCTCATTCAGTAATTTGAAGGCATCATGCCATTGTCTGCTTCATTTTTTCTGTTGCAAAATCATAGTCAGTTTAATTATTGTTCCTATGAAAATAATCTTTTTCTCCTTGGTTACTTTTTTTTTTTTCTTTGAGACAGGGTCTGGCTCTGTCACTCAAGCTGGAATGCAATGGCACGATTTCAGCTCACTCCAACCTCCATCTCCCGGGCTCAAGCCATCCTCCCACCTCAGCCTCCTGAGTAGCTAAGAATATAGTCATGCATGACCATGCTCAGTTAGTTTTTGTATTTTTAGTAGAGACAGGGTTTTGCCATGTTGCTCAGGCTGGTCTTGATCTCCAGAGTTCAAAGCAATCCACCTGCCTCTGCTCTTTGGTTACTTTTAAGATCTTTATCTTTGGTTTTTAGCAGTTTTGCTATGATATACCTCAGTGTGACTTTGTATGTATCCCGTTTAGGGTTTATACAGTGCTATAGACCTAATTGTGTCTCCCCACCCCACAGTCCACATATTGAAGCCCTAACTCTCAATGTGAATGTATTTGGAAATAGGGCCTATAAGGAATGAATTAAGGTTTAATGCGGTCTTGAGGGTGGGGTTCTGGTACGACAGAATATATCCTTGTAGAGAAATACCAGAGAGGGCCCTTTCCCCCTGCATCCCACTCTGCCACGTGAGAACACAGCGAAAAAGCACCATCTGCAACCTAGGAAGCGAGCTCTCACCAGAACCCAACTGTGCTGGCACCCTGATCCGAGACTTTCAGCCTCCACAATTTGAAAACATTTCTGTTCAAGCCACCCATTCTGGCTAGGTGTGGTGGCTCACACCTGTAATCCCAGAACTTTGGGAGGCCAAGCCAGGAGGATCACCTGAGGTCAGGACTTCGAGACCAGTCTGGCTAACGTGGTGAAACTACGTCTCTACTAAAAATATAAAAATTAGCCAGGCATGATAGCACACACCTGTAGTCTCAGCTACTTGGGAGGCTGAGGCATGAGAATGGCTTGAACCTGGGAGATGGAGGTTGCAGTGAGCTGAGATTGCGCCACTGCGCTCCAGACTGAGCAAAACTCCATCTAAAAAAGAAAAAAAAAAGCCACCCATTTTATGGTATTTTATGGCAGCATGAGCTGACTAATACATAGTGCTTCAGTCCCATTCTTTTTTTCCGAGACGCCAGTTACATGTATGTTAGACTTCTTTACCATAACCTCTTTATGTTTCTCATCCTTTTGCCTACCCATGCCTTAGTAACAGATGACCCTTAAATAATGCAGGGGTTAGGGGTGCTGTCCCACCCCATGCAGTTGAAAATTTGTGTATAACTTTTTTTTTTTTTTTTTTAAAAGACAGAGTCTTGGTTTGTCGCCAGGCTGGAGCGCAGTGGGATGATCTCAGCTCACTGCAACCTCTGCCTCCTGGGTTCAGGGTTCAAGTGATTCTCCTGCCTCAGCCTCCCGAGTAGCTGGGATTACAGGCATGAGCTACTGCACCGGCCTTGTATAACTTTTCACCCCCCCCAGAACTCAGCTATGAATAGCTTACTGTTGACTGGAAGCCTTACTGATAACATAAACAGTCCATTAACACATATTTTGTATCTGTATTATATACTGTACTCTTACAATAAGTAAGTTAGAGGGAATAAAATGTTATTTTAAAAGGCATGAGGAAAATATATTTACTATTAAGTGGAAGTGGATCATCATAAAGGTATTTGTCTTTATTGTCTTCATGCTGAGGAGGAGGAAAAGGATGAAGAGGAAGAAGAGGAGGGGGAGGAGGAGGAGGAAGGGTTGGTCTTGCTGTCTCAGGAGCAGCAGAAGTGGAAGAAAATCTATGTATAAGTGGATCCACATGGTTCAAGCCCATGTTGTTCAAGGGTCAACTGTAACTATTTTCTTACAACTATCACCCAGTCTTTTTCTCTTTTTAACTGACTAGTCAGTAAGTAAACCCATCCCCTGTTCATAATTTTTTTGCATTTTTCAATTCTAGAATTTCCATCCAATTACTTTTTATAGTTTTCAGCCAAAGTACTCCATCTTATCTTTAAAGTTTTTGAAAATTCAATTTTTAAAAACTTTATTTGGGCTGGGCATGGTGGCTCATGCCTATAATCCCTGCACTTTGAGAGGCCGAGGTGGAAGGATTGCTTGAGGCCAGGAGTTCAAGACCAGCCTGGGCAACATAGGGAGACTTTTTGTCTCTACAAAAATTTTAAAAATTACACCAGTGTGGTGACATGCACCTGTAGTCCTAGCTACTTGGGAGGCTGAGGTGGGAGGATCACCTGAGCCCAAGAGTTGAAGCTGCAGTGAGATATAATCACACCACTGCACGCCAGCCTAGATACAGAGCAAGATCCTGCCTCAAAATCTTGTTTTACAACTCCATTAGCTGTATGGTGCTTTTTTTTTTCCACTGTTATAATAACTTTAATTTAACTTGCATTTTACAGAAGTCTAGGAACGATTTTAAAAAAGCACCTCCTTACCCCATATCATGTTTCTTTGACAGGTGTTAAAGTAGACAATGAGTATGTCAACAGCTTGAGCATCAGCGTCTTGCAAGGACTTCAGATCAATCAACCGCTCGCCAAAAATCTTGGCAGCTTTTTTAATCTTGCTTTTAATACAATGGTACATCCACTCTGATGGCAAACCTGTACAGCCACATCTCCACAACACGCTTTGCAAAATCAGTGATTAGCAAATTAGTTAGCTTTGGCACGGAGCTTTGCTCGCTTGCCCATGACAGCCTGGAAGCCGGTTTTGATGCTGGCAACAGAACATCTAGAATGACAAGTTTCGCACTGTAGGAAATAGAGTCACGTGTCCTTTTGCAGGATTGCGTCCAGTAATCGGCACGTGTGACAAGTGACATATTCCTTGATATATCTTCTCAAGGCATTTTCTATCTGTTTCTGTTGGAATCTTCCTTTGATGACAAGTTGATTATTACCAGCTATAGAACTACTTGTACCCAATTCAGCCAACAAAAATGCAGGAGATGTTTGGGCTGACGATGTAATAGTTTACAGATATGTGTAAAGTTGACAAAAGTTTTCTTGGTTCCTAGTCGGACGAACTGTGGAGGTTTCATGACAAATTTCCTTTTCTCCCCAGCAACCAGATCTGGATTCTTTTCCCTCGTGATGTTGAACACTCAATTCAGTAGTTCCTCATATGTGTAGTCTCTTTCTGAGCCTGCCCAAGCAGGGCCTATCTGATTACCGAAACCCCGTTTCTATTAAAAATAAAAAAAGTAGCCGGACATGGTGGCAGACACTTGTAATCCCAGCTACTCGGGAGGCTGAGGCAGGAGAATTGCTTGAACCTGGGTAGCGGAGATTGCAGTGAGCTGAGATTGCCCTATTACACTCCAGCCTGGGCGACAAGAGCAAAACTTCGTGTAAAAAAAAAAAAAAAAAAAAAAAAGAAGAACCTAATAACAGTACACTTTCAATTATTCTCTTTAATCTTTTCTATGATTGCTTTTATTTTATTTATAAATGTGCAATAAACCCACAATACATTCCACTATATTTCTTTTTGAAAGTTAATAATTTTTAGAGATCAAAAATAAACGTAAAGAAGTTTTTATATGTAATTTTAGTCATTTCCAGAAATCTTCATTTTTTGTGTGTAGATTTCTTTGCTTTGTGTGTAATATCAGATTCTGTGCTATCATATTCCTCTTGCTTAAAGAACTTCCTTTTTTTTTGAGGCAAGCTCTTGCTTTGTCACCCAGGCTAGAGTGTAGTGGCACAGTCACAGCTCACTGCAGCCTCTACCTTTTGGGCTCAAGCAGTCCTCCTACCCCAGCCTCCCAAGGAGCTGGGACTACAGGTGTGCACCACCATGCCTGGCTACTCCTGGGCTCAAGTGATCCACCTTGGCCTCCCAAAGTGCTGGGATTACAGACGGGAATGACCACGCCTGGCCTAAGAACTCCTTTTAACATTTCTTTTCTTTCTTTCTTTCTTTTTTTTTTTTTTGAGATGGAGTTTCACCTTCACTCTTGTTGCTCAGGCTGGAGTGCAATGGTGCGATTTCGGCTCACCACAACCTCCGCCTCCCGGATTCAAGCAATTCTCCTGCCTCAGCCTCCTGAGTAGCTGAGATTACAGGCATGCACCACCACGCCTAGCTAATTTTTGTATTTTTAGTACAGACGGGCTTCCCCATGTTGGTCAGGCTGGTCTTGAACTCCCGACCTCAGGTGACCCACCCGCCTCAGCCTCCCAAAGTGCTGGGATTACAGGTGGGAGCCACCGTGTCTGGCCAATATTTCTTATAGTACAGGACTGTTAGTAATAAATTGTTAGGTTTGTTTTCTAAGGAAGTATTTATTTTGCCTTCATTTTTGAAAAGTATTTTCATTGAGTATAGAACTCTGGTTAAAAGTGGGTTTTTTTCAATATTTTTTAAATGTCACTTTATTGTCTTCTGGTTTGCACAGTTTTAATGAAAAACCTGGTATAATTCTTATCTTCATTCCTCTGCATTTAATGTGCCTTCTGTTTTTGGTTGTCTTCAAAGTGTTCTCTTTCTGGTTTTCAGTAGTGTGGTGGGGGGGCTAGGTTGCTAGAGGGTGTTTCTTTTCTTTTGAAACAAGCATCTTGCTCTGTTGCTCAGGCTGGAGTACAGTGGTGTGATTACAGCTCACTGCAGCCTCGAACTCCTGGGTGGGAGTTGACTCCTGGGCAGGAGTCAGTACAGGGCAGCAAATGCTGAGGTTTCACAGGGGCCTCTCTGGAAACCTCGCCCTCAAGGCCCCTGCTTGTCTTAAAGAGCTCTGAAATGCCTCTGCGATCATCCTTCCTTTGCCTTAATAAACGGAACCTGGTTTTCCTCTAGTCCTACTAATCTCTTTAGCAAATTGTTGCTTGGCCATGGCCTTGGTTTGCTCTCCTGAAGATGCCTTTTCACTCTTTACCAGGCCAGGCCGTGAATTTTCTAAATCTTTCTGCTCTGCTTCCCTTTTAGTGATACATTCAATCTTTAAATTATTTCTCATCAGGCCTGGCGCCATGGCTCACGCCTGTAATCCCAGCACTTTGGGAGGCTGAGGTAGGTGGATCACTTGAAGCCAGGAGTTTGAGACTATCCTGGCCAACATGGTGAAACCCTGTCTCTACTAAAATTACAAAAATTAGCCAGGCGTGGTGCTGCACGCCAGTAATCTCAGCTACTCAGGAGGCTGAGGCAGGAGAATCGCTTGAACCTGGGAGGTTCAAGTGAGCTGAGCTGAGATAGCACCACAGCACTCTAGCTTGAGCGACAGAGCCAGACTCCATCTCAAAAAAGAAAAAGAAAGAAATGAAATTAATTATTTCTCATCAGTTCCTTCGTGGGAGTAAAAAAATTCTTTCTATCCTCTCATATCTTACTACATGCAGTTAAAAGTAGCCACGAAGCTCCTTCAATATTTTGCATCTTAGAGATTTTTCCACGAGATATTCTATTTATTTTTTATTGTTGTTTATTTTTTTGAGATGGAGTTTTGCTCTTGTCACCCAGGTTGGAGTGCAATGGCACAATCTTGGCTCACTGCAACCTCCACCTCCTGGGTTCAAGCAATTCTCCTGCCTCAGTCTCACAATTAGCTGGGATTACAGGTGTATGCTACCACTCCTGGCTAATTTTTTTGTATTATTAGTAGAGACAGAGTTTCACCATGTTGGCTAGACTGGTCTTGAACTCCTGACCTCAGGTGATCCACCTGCCATGGCCTCCAAAAGGGCTGGGATTACACGCATGAGCCACCGTGCCCAGCCCAGATATTCTATTAATAGTTCATCACACTCAAGTTCTGCCTTCCACAAAGCCCTAGGACATGGACGAAATTCTATCAAGTTCTTTGCAACGGTATAAGAAGGATGGTCTTTACTCCAGTTTGCAATATCTTATTCCTCATTTCTATCTGAGACCCATCAGAATGGCCTTCATTGTCCATATTTCTTCTTTTCTTTTTTTGAGACAGAGTCTCACTCTGTCTCCCAGGCTGGAGTGCAGTGGTGTGATCTGGGCTCACTGCAACCTCCGCCTCCCAGGTTTAAGCAATTCTCCTGCCTCAGCCTCTCGAGTAGCTGGGATTACAGGCACACACCACCATGCCCAACTGATTTTTGTATTTTTAGTAGAGACAGGGTTTCACCGTATTGGTAAGGCTGGTCTCGAACTTCTGACCTCAAGTGATCCACCCACCTTGGGCTCCCAAAGTGTTGGGATTACAGGCATGAGCCACTGAGCCTGGACTACTGTCCATATTTCTATGAACATGCTAAGCAACATCACTCTAGTAATCTCTAGGAAGGTCCAAACTTTGCCAACAGCTTTTCTCTTCTTCTGAGCCTTCTTGAGAATTGCCCTTAGTGCTCCACTCATGGCAGTCTAGGTGTTTTCTTTTTTTTTTTTTTTTTTTTCGAGAAGGAGTCTGGCTGTGTCGCCCAGGCTGGAGTGCAGTGGCCGGATCTCAGCTCACTGCAAGCTCCGCCTTCTGGGTTTACGCCATTCTCCTGCCTCAGCCTCCCGAGTAGCTGGGATTACAGGCGCCCGCCACCTCACCCGGCTAGTTTTTTGTATTTTTTAGTAGAGACGAGGTTTCACCGTGTTAGCCAGGATGGTCTCGATCTCCTGACCTCGTGATCCGCCCGTCTCGGCCTCCCAAAGTGCTGGGATTACAGGCTTGAGCCACCACGCCCGGCCCAGTCTAGGTGTTTTCTAGCCTGCTCTTCCAAATTCTTCCAGCCTCTATGCATTACCCGGTTCCAAACTTGCTTCCACATTTTCAGGCATTTGTTATAGCATCAGCCCTGCTTCTTGGTACCAGTTTTCTGTCTTGGTCCATTTTGTACTGCTATAACAGAATATCTGAAGACTAAGTAACTTATAAAGAAAAAATGTATTTAGCTCCCAAACTTTTGAGTTCTGGAGCCCGGAAAGTCCAATATGAAGGTGCCAGCATCTAATGAGGGCTTTCCTGCTGCATCATCCCGTGGTGGAAGATGAGAGAGTGGGAAAGGATGAGGGAGGGCTGACTCGATTTTATAACAAACCCACTATCTTGACAATGAATCCACTCCCATAATAACAACCTTAATCCATTCATGAGGGCAGATCATTCATGACCTAATCACCTTTTACACATCCCATCTCTCAACACTGTTGCATTAGGGGATTACATTTACAACACAAAACTTTGTGGGATACATTCAACTCATAGCATTTGCATAATTTATGAAGTTAAAAAATCAATCAACCAAAAAATTGTTTGCTCTTAAACATGGGAGAAGGAAAGATGGGCTGAGCTAAGGTTTTTGGGTTTTTTGTTTGTTTTTGTTTTCGTAGAGATGGGGTTTCACCATGTTGCCCAGGTTAGTCTTGAACTTCTGAGCTCAAAAGATGCTCTTGTTTCAGCCTCCCAGATTGCTGGGATTACAGGCATGAGCCACCATGCCTGGCCTGAACTAGTTTTTTCTACAGCTATTTTTCTGCCACTAGGCAAAATTTATTCAACTCTCCTCAAACAGAAGGAAGTAGAGAACTTACTGGGTCAGGCATAGTGCTAAACATTTTAAAACCATATGATACGAGTGTAATTATTAGCCGGCCTTTTTTTAAAAGGCTAAACTCAAAACAAAACAATAAAAAAACACACCCTGAGAAAGAGTAAATGCCTTGCCGAACGTCACAGAGTTAGGAAGTTTAGAGAAAAGTCCATACTTTTAACTACTGGGTAACACTACCTTCTATATTCAGGAATATATATAAACACTGTACAAAAAATTCAGTTGCTAAGCAAAGGTAAGAAGATGAGACTATTGTCCATGTGATATTTGGCACATTGCCACACTAGTGACTAGAGAATCTAGAGTATTAGATTCATTGAATTTCCAGCTCTTGAATCTTCATGTTATATATTTATTATAATTAAATCCACTACAATAACACCAACAAAAATCAGATAGTCTGGAGCTTTTCAGGACATTCATTTACCAATACCATTATAACAAAGCTCCTTGAGGGCAGGAGCCTTGTCCTATTAATATTTATATTCTCCACTAGATATTTATATCTAGTACGATAGACCCTGGGTAAATTTCTAACTGAAAACCTCCCTATAGTAACAGATTTCCAAAATTCAGACAAGGCACATTTATTTCAAGCAATATTTGCTAGAGAAATGCTCTACTTTACCATAAAAGAATTAGAAGAGCCCCTTGAGCTACTTTTCTCCATTATCATTATTGTAGTTGTCATTGGCATTATTATTATCACCATGGCAACTACCATTTATTAAGTGCTTACTCTATGCTCTGATTTACTGCAACAACTCATTTTATCATCACAATACTATTACGAGAAAGATATTACCATCCCTATGCTACCTGAAGGACACTGGGGCGCGAAGAAGTTAAGAAACTAATCAGGCTGGGCTTGGTGGCACACACTTGTAATCCCAGCACTTCAGGAGGCTGAGGCGGGCAGATCTCAAGGTCAGGAGTTCAAGACCAGCCTGACCAATATGGTGAAACCCCGTCTCCACTAAAAATACAAAAATTAGCTGGGCGTGGTGGGGCACACCTGTAGTCCCAGCTACTCGGGAGGCTGAGGCAGGAGAATCGCTTGAACCTGGGAGGCAGAGGTTTCAGTGAACCAAGATCATGCCACTGCACTCCAGCCTAGGTGACAGAGTGAGACTGTCTCAAAAAAAAAAAAAAAAAAAAAAAAAAGAGGAAACTAATCAAAGCACACAGTTAAATTGGTGGGACTTGAATTCAAAATCATGTTTGCATGTGACCCATTATTGGGTATATTCTCAAATAAATATAACTAATTCTACCATAAAGATGCATGCACTAGCATGTTCATTGCAGCACAGTTCACAATAGCAAAGACAAGGAATCAATCCAAATGTCCATCCAAAGTAGACTGGATAAAGAAAATGTGGTACATAGACACCATGGAATAGTACACAGCCATAACAAAGAATGAGATTATGTTCTCTGCAGCAATATGGATGGAGATGGGGGCCATTAACCTAAGCAAACTAATGCAGGATCAGAAAACCAAACACCACACGTTCTTGCTTATAAGTAGGAGCTGAACATTGAGATAAAGAAGGGAGTAATAGATGCCAGGGTCTAACTGAAGGTGGAGGGTGAGGACCGAAAAACTACCTAAAGGGTACTATGCTTATTACTTGGGTGACAAAATAGTATGTACACCAAACCCCTGCAACATGCGATTTATCTATAGAACCAACCTGTACATGTACCCCTGAAACTAAAAGTTTTAAACAATCATGTTTATTTGACTCCATTCATGCAGCTTTTCAAAAATACCTATCATGCACCTACTATATGCCAGACACTTTTTAGAAACCGGGTTCAAAATTCAAAAAGTACAAAAGTGGCAGCATAAAGCCACTTCCCATCTCATTCTCCCCTGCCTCTCTCCACCACTGTGTCTACACCACCAACCAGCTTCCCTCTTTTGAGCAACCAATGTTATCAGTTTCTGGTGAGGCCTGTAACTTCAGTCAGGGAGTTCCTTTTTGGGTCAAACCTTGGCATGGGCAATCTCTCACACCTCTCCGAATGACCTCAGACTTCTTCAATAAGCCAATCTTTTTTTTTTTTTTTTTGAGATGGAGTCTTGCCCTATCACCCAGCCTGGAGTGCAGTGGCATGATCTCGGCTCACCACAACCTCTGCCTCCCGGGTTCAAATCATTCTCCTGCCTCAGCCTCCCGAGTAGCTGGGATTACAGGTGTGTGTCACCACTCCCAGCTAATTTTTGTATTTTGAGTAGAGACGGGGTTTCACCATGTTGGCCAGGCTGGTCTTGAACTCCCGACCTTGTGATCCACCCACCTCGGCCTCCCAAAGTGCTGGGATTACAGGCATGAGCCACTGTGCCTGGCCAGCGATAAGCCAATCTTAAATAATTCAGTGTTTCAGGCCCATTTCACGTCTGGGGGAAACATGTCTCGGGAAGGCAGCTTATGTTTGAAACGAGATGAAGTCCTTATGGAACGGAAGGGTGAGTTCCTGTAGGTTAATTCACAATGTCTTTACCATGAAGCCTCTGTTTTTCTAGGAGGCGGCCATCCTCAGCTCTCATAGATCCCCACACTTAGAAAGTCCACACTGCTTCCCTTCCACCTCTGTCTGAACCGGGCTCTCTCTGACACTGGCAGCCCCACAGAACACGGGTCTTGCGACTTCTTTGTGGGCCTGGCATCGTGACATTTGTTGCCTTTTCCTTTTCTCAGAGTGGAATCTTTACAGTGCTCCTTAAAGTGAAGGATGGTGGAATTTTGTGGCCATAAGATCTGAGAGGACATTGTGAAAATTTTAAAATCAGGAACAGAATTTGGACTGGCTTTCAGGTTTTCCAATAGACTTTGAGATCTCTGGCTTACTCTGGAAGAGTAAGTCCCTCTTCCCCTACTTTCTCGGTGGTGATTAGAGGGGCACCTGGTTAGCGAAAAACATGCAAATTAAAAGGCACAGGATCAAGAGGAGCAGGCTGTTCCTCTTGAATAGAGGTGTCCATGGTCCAGACAGCATGAGTCCTGGTTTATCATTGAGATTAATAGTACCGGCCAGGTGTGGTGGCTCATACCTGTAATCCCAGCACTTTGAGAGGCTGAGGCTGGCAGATCACCTGAGGTCGGGAATTTGAGACTAGCCTGACCAATATGGTGAAACCCCATCTCTACTAAAAATAAAAAATTACTCGGGCTGTGGTGGCATGCACCTGTAATCCCAGCTACTCAGGAGGCTGAGACAGAATTGCTTGAACCTGGGAGTCAGAGGTTGCAGTGAGCCGAGATCATGCCACTGCACTCCAGCCTGGGCAACAGAGAGAGATCCTGTCTCAAGAAACAAAAAACGGCCAGGCGAGGTGACTTGCGCTTGTAATCCCAGTACTTTGGGAGGCTGAGGCTGGCGGATCACCTGAGGTCAGGAGTTTGAGACCACCCTGGCCAACATGGTGAAACCCCGTCTCTACTAAAAATACAAAAATTAGCCAGGCATGGTGGTGGCATCTGTAATCCCAGCTACTCTGGAGGCTGAGGCAGGAGAATCACTCAGACCCGGGAGGTGGAGGTTGCAGTGAGCTGAGATCACGCCACTGCACTCCAGCCTGGGCACTCCAACAAAACTGAAACTCCGTCCCCCGCCAAAAAAAGATGTTGATAGTACTTTCTCAGGACTTATTGCCTAGGAGTTTGGCTGTATATCTACAGATTTAGATTACATGTAGAAATCTCACTTCTGATATTATAACCCTCGTTTAAAATTATTATAGGGTACATTACTGGCTTTCATATATCCTTTCATCGTCTAAAAAAAAAACTACGTAGAGGCTGGGTGTGGTGGCTCACACCTGTAATCCCAGCATTTTGGGAAGTTGAGACAGGCCAATCACTTGAGGACAGGAGTTTGAGACCAGCCTGGCCAACATGATGAAACCCCATCTCGACTAAAAATACAAAAATGAGCTGGGCATGGTGGCACAGGCCTGTAGTCCCAGCTACTCGGGAGGCTGAGGCACAAGAATCACTTGAGCCTGGGAGGCGGAGGTTGCAGTGAGCTGATATCACGCCACTGCACTCTAGCCTGGGTGACAGAGGGAGACTCCGTCTCAAAAAAAAAAAAAAAAAAAAAAAAAGAACCAAACCTACCAGTTGTATTGAGATATAATTCACATATCATAAAATTTACTCATTTAAAGTTTTTTTTTGGCCGGGTGTGGTGGCTCATGTCTGTAATCCCAGCACTTTGGGAGGCTGAGGTGGGTGGATTACCTGAGGTTAGGAGTTCGAGACCAGCCTGGGCAAGATGGTGAAACCCCGTCTCCACCAAAAATACAAAAATTAGTTGGGTGTGGTAGCGCACACCAGTAATCTCAGCTACTCGGGAGGCTGAGGCAGGAGACTTGCTTGAATCTGGGAAGCAGAGGTTGCAGTGAGCCAAGATCATGCCACTGCACTCCAGCCTGGGTAACAGAGTGAACTCCGCCTTGTCTCAAAAAACAAAAAAAAAAAAAAAAGAAGAAGAAAAAGTGTTATTAAAGCTATTCACAAAGCTGTGTAACAACCACCACAATAACTGTTAGAACATTTTCATCACTCCAGAAAGAAACCCTGTATCCACCAGCAGTCACCCTTCATTTATCCCCAACCTCCTCAGCCTTGGCAAACACTACTCCACTTTTCATTTCTACACATTTGCCTATTCTGAACATCTCATATACAGCAGGGGTGTCCAATCTTTTGGCTTCCCTGGGCCACACTGGAAGAGGAACTATCTTGGGCTACACTAAAATACACTAACACTAACGATTGCTGATGAGCTAAAAAAAAAAAAAAAAAAAAAAATCTCATCATGTTTTAAGAAAGTTTCCGAATCTGTGATGGACTGCATTCAAAGCCACCCTGGGCCACATGTGACCCATGGGCCGTGGGCTGGACAAACTTGAAAGATACATACAATATGTGGGCTTTTGCATTTGACTTCTTTTGAAAATAAATCTTTTCAAAGTTCATCCATGTATCAGATGTATCTTTTTATTACCAAATAATATTCCATTGTATGGATATACCACTTTGAACATATACATTCATCATTTGAGGGACATTTGGGTTGTTTCCACTTTTTGGCTATTATAAATAATTCTGCTGTGAACATTAGTGAACGAGTTTTTGTGTGGACACATGTTTTCATTTTGTGGGAATATACCCAAGAATAGAATCATTGGGTCATGTGGTAACATTATGTTTAAACTTTTCAGGCATTGCCAGACTGCTTTTCCAAGCTGCTGCTTCATTTTACATTGCAATTAGCAAAGCATGGGGTTCCAAATCTCCACATCCTCACTAACACTTGTGTTTTTAAAATTATTATAGCTATCCTAGTGGATGTGAAGTGGCATCTCATTGTGGTTTTGATTTGCATTTCCCTAATGACTAATGACATTGAATATCTTTTCATGTGCTTATTGGCTATTTGTATATCTTCTTTGGAGAAATACCTATTCAGACCTTTAGCCCATTTAAAGAACTGGGTGCTCTTTTTATTATTGAATTCTTCATCACTTTTTAAATTGAGCAGTTACCTAAAGCTCTACCTAAAGCTCCATGGTCAGTAAAATTCACCCACATGACAGTGGTATGTGATGCACCTTGTAGTATGTAAAATGTGGAAAAAGGCTAGGCGTGGTGGCTCATGCGTGTAATCCCAGCACTTTGGGAGGCTGAGACTGGTGGATCACCTGAGGCCAGGTGTTCAAGACTAGCCTGGCCAATATGACAAAACTTCATCTCTACTAAAAATACAAAAATTAGCCAGTACCTGTAATCCCAGCTACTCGGGAGGCTGAGGCAGGAGAATTGCTTGAATGCAGGAGGTGGAGGTTGCAGTGAGCCAAGATCACGCCATTGCACTCCAGCCTGGATGACAGAGCAAGACTCCATCTCAAAAAAAAAAAAAAAAAAAAAAAATTGGAAAAAGACCATCACTGAAGCAATGTCATGATGCCTACTGCTTATGTATTTCAGGGCTCTGATTCCATTTCTGATGTGGATGAGGCATTTCTGTTTGATCAGGTTAGTATTTTGTAAGTTAGTAAACCACTAAAGCACTAACGAGATTTTGTCAAATATTTGAAAAATATATGATTTGATATGAAATTCAATAAATGCTTTAGTCATCCCAACAGTTGAAGATAAAACTTAGTGTAAGTATAAATAGAACCAAGTTGTTATAATAAAATCCACTGATGCTTTCAAGCTATAGCTAACTTGAATTTTTACCTCTACACATATTTATTAAAAGTAAGTTGCAAAACGTTTACCTAAATTCCTTCTAGATAAATTACAAGAACCTTCTTACAAATTTGGTCTTTTGCACAACAGCAATGGCTAAAATAAATGGGGCCAAATTTTTGGAGAAAGTCTTGTTTAATTCAGAATATAATTAAAATCTCATGTAGCTTTATTGGTTTTAGTATCCAGCAGAGAAAAAATATTGAAACTCCAAGAGATTTTGAATTAAATAGCTACAACAGTTTTGTTTTTTATTAGTTCTGACTGTGTGAAAAAAAATCATAAGGACAACTTTGGAAAAATCTAGTTCTTTTAGGGCCCCAAATGACTTTTAAAACAATAAAACAAACTATAAAACGTACACAAGTGATATTAAAAATTATGTAGTTCAATAAATGTGACATTCACAAATGTGGTTGTAATTTTTTTTTTAACTTTAGCTAAGTGAACATGGATCTGATGATTAGATGTAGAAAAGGTAGTGTTATATAGCTTAACAGAATTAAGTGCTTCAGTTTGCCAGTGAGAATGATGTAGCTGAATTGGAATGTTTTACCAATGCCTTCTCAGATCTCCATCTACTTCCCAGGATCTGTGGCTAAATCAAAGAAAGAGAGGATGCTTCCTTTATTAGTGATTATTTAATAATTCTATGCTAGTGATTATTTCCCTAGCATTTTAATATATATTTTTAAAAGATTTGTAGATTAAGATCTTTTGGCTGGTGGTTGAATCATGCACAGAATAAACCAGTACCATAAACTCATACTATTTCTGAAGATGGGGAATAAAGGCTGGCTAGTGATTTACTGTGAAAGCATTAAATGAATTGGAGTCATCATCTGTTACTTGCAGAGTAGAAGGGGCAGGAAAAAGGAGAACAACAAAAACAAGGGGGAAACATTTTGTGAGAAAAATAATAAGCACAGTTTTCTGCTTAGTTTACTGAGGTCCCAATCTTTGAAGACCCAAACATAACTTGTGAAGGTAGGTTTGAATTTCAGGTAACTGTTCTTTCTTGGTCCCCAGAGCTTGTCTCTGTCCTTGGAACACAGAAGAGCACATTGAATTCATCAGGCCATTCATGAGAATGATGACTGGTGGAGATGGCATAACATTGGAGCTGACCCACAGAGGGATCAATGATTCCCAAATAACGCTTCACTGATAGTTTCCAGGGGCAAGGCACTACCTGAAATTGTACGCAATCTTCACAAATTATTCAAAACATTTTGCCTTTAAAAAAATGGATGGTAGGCCGGGCATGGTGGCTCATGCCTGTAATCCCAGCACTTTGGGAGGCCGAGACGGGAGGATCATGAGGTCAGGAGATCGAGACCATCCTGGCTAATACGGTGAAACCCCATCTCTACTAAAAGTACAAAAGAATTAGCTGGGTGTGGTGGCGGGCGCCTGTAGTCCCAGCTATTTGGGAGGCTGAGGCAGGAGAATGGCGTGAACCCGGAAGGCAGAGCTTGCAGTGAGCCAAGATGGCGCCACTGCACTCCAGCCTGGGTGACAGAGCGAGACTCCGTCACAAAAAAAAAACGATGGTAAAAAGGAATTTGAGATTTAAAAAAAGAAATGGTGTTTTCATTTTTTTCTCATTTTTACATTGAAAACTTTCAAATCTATAGGAATTATGGTAATTTAATTACTATGTGTAATTATAAAAAAGCTAAAATTAGAGTACAACAAATACTTATATACCCTGAAATTATAGTAAAACAAATGCCTGTATACTCTTCGCCTAAATTCACCAGTTAATAATTCTCGATACAGGCATACCTCATTTTATTGTGCTTCACTTTATTATGCTTTGCAGATACTGCTGTTTTTTACAAATTGAAACTTTGTGACGCCCCTGCATCAAGCAAGTCTATTGGCACCATTTTCCCAAGAATATGTGCCCATTTTATGTCTTTGTGTAACATTTGGGTAATTCTTGTAATATTTATTATTATATCTGTAATGATGATCTGTGATCAGTGATCTTTGATGTTACTGCTGTAATCGTTTTGGGGCACCACAAACTGCACCCATATAAGATGGCTAACTTAATAAATGTCGTGTGTTCTGACTGTCCTACTGACAGGCTGTTCCCCAGTCTCTTTCCTTCTCTCCTTGGGCCTCTTTATTCCTTGAGAGACAACAATATTGAAATTGGGCAAATTAGTAACCCTACAATAGCCCTTAAGTGTTCAAGGGAAAGCAAGAATCGCATGTCTCTTTCAATCAAAAGCAAGAAATGATTAAGCTCAGCAAGGAGGTCACGTAGAAAGATCCACCAGAAGTTAGACAAGCTGTGAACACAACGGAAGAGTTCTTGAAGGAAATGTAAGGTGGTACTCCAATGAACAAATGAATGCTAAGAAGTGAAACAGCCTTATTGCTGATCTGGAGAAAGTGCAAGTGGTCTGGATAGAAGATTAAACCAGCCACAACATTCCCTTACACGAAAGCCTAATCCAGAGCAAGGCCCCAACTCTCTTCAATTCTATGAAGGCTGAGAAAGGTGAGGAAGCTGCAGAAGAAATGGTGGATATTAGATGAGGTTTGTTCACGAGGTTTAAAGAAGGAAGCCATCACCATAACATAAAAGTGCAAGGTAAAGCAGAAAATGTTGATAGAAAAGGTGCAGCAAATTACCCAGAAGACCTAGCTAAGATCACTGATGAACATGGCTACACTAAACTGATTCTACATGTAGATCAAAAAGCCTTCTATTGGAAGAAGATGCCATCTAGGACTTTCATAGCTAGTGAGAAGTCAATGCTGGCTTCAGAGTTTCAAAGGACAGTCTGACTCTTGTTAGGTGCTAATGCAGCCGACACTTAAGTTGAAAGCAATGCTTATTGGCCATTCTGAAAATCCTAGGGCCCTTAAGAATTATGCTACATCTACTCTGCCTGTGCCCTATAAATAAAACAACAAAGCCTAGATGGCAGCACATCATTTTACTGTGTGGTTTACTGAATATTTTAAGCCTACTGTTGAGATCTACTGCTCAGGGAAAAAAAAAATATGCCTTTCAAATTATTACTGATCATTGACAATGCACCTGGTCACCCAAGAGCTCTGAAGATATACAAAGAGATGAATGTTGTTTTCATGCCTGCTAACACAACATCCATTCTGCAGGCCATGAATCAAAGAGTGATTTTGATTTTTAAATCTTATTACTTAAGAAATACATTTTGTAAGGCTATAGCTGCCATAGACAGTGATTCCTCTGATGGATGTGGGCAAAGTCAAGTGAAACCCTTCTGGAAAAGATTCACCACTCCAGAGGCCATGATTCATGGGAGGAGGTAAAAATATCAACATTAATAGAAGTTTGGAAGAAGTTGATTCCAACCCTCACAGATGACTTTGAGGGGTTCAAGATTTCGGTAGAGAAATTAATTGCATATGTGCTGAAAACAGCAAGAGAAATAGAAGTGGAGCCTGAAGATGTGACTGAATTGCTGCAATCTCATGATACAACTTGAATGACGAGGAGTTACTTCTTACGGATGAGCAAAGAAAGTGTTTTTTTGAGATGGAATCTACTTCTGCTGAATATGCTGTGAACATTATTGAAATGACAACAAAGGATTTAGAATATTACATAGCTGGATGCAATGGTTCATGCCTGTAATCCATTTAGGGAGGCAGAGGCAGGAGAATAGCTTGAGCCCAGTAGTTCGAGACCTGCCTGGGCAATGTAGTGAGACTCCATTCTCTACAAAAAGGAAAAAAAAAAGGACAAAAAAGAGAGAGACTATTACACAACCACACTTGATAGAGCAGCACAGGGTTTGAGAAAATGAACTCCGATTTTGAAAGTTCTACTGTGGATAAAAATGCTATCAAACATCATCACCACATGCTACAGAGAAATCTTTTATGAATGGAGCAGTCAATAGATGTGGCAAACTTCATTGTTGTCTTTAAGGAATTGCCACAGCCACCCCAACCTTCTGTGCCTCCCACCCTGCAGTCATCCACATCAAGGCAACACCCCTCAAAAGCAAAAAGATTATGACTTGCTGAAGGCACAGATGATTGTTAGCAATTTTTTCTTTTTTGAGATGGAGTCTCATTCTGTTGCCCAGGCTGGAGTGTAGTAGCATGATCTCAGCTCACTGCAACCTCTTCCTCCCGGATTCAAGCAATTTCCGGCTAATTTTTGTATTTTTAGTAGACACGGGGTTTTACTATATTGGCCAGGCTGGTCTTGAACTCATGACCTCAAGTGATCCACTGGCCTTGGCCTCCCAAAGTACTAGGATTACAGGCATGAGCTAACACCCCTTGCCGATAGTTAGCAATTTTTTTTAGTAACAAAGTATTTTTAAATTAAGGTATGTACATTGTTTTTTCAGACATAATGCTATTGAACACTGAATACAGTATAAAGATAACCTCCTTTATATGCACTGGGAAACCAACGAATTCATGTGACTTGCTTTATTGCTATGTTTATTTATTGAAGTGGTCTGGAACTGAACCTGTGATATCTCCCTCTTTATATATACATCTATGTGCATATACATAGATATGTGTGTATAAATATACATGTAGATGTGTGTGCACATATATGTATATATTGAAGCATATGAAAGTAAGCTGCAGATATGACCCATCACCCCTAAACACTTTAGCTTGCAACTCCCAAGATCGCAGACATTTTCCAAAGTAACTTACAATACCAATATCATATCTAAAAGAATATTAATAATGTCAACTAACATATACTTCATAGTTTGTCCCCATTATCCCCCCATAAAAAGCAATGTCTTTTATAGTTTTTTAAAATCTAGAATCCAGTTAATTGGGATGATATTATGAGGCCTTGTGAAAATCCTCATCCTCAACATTTCACTCGTTAGTTGATGATGACTCTTTCTTGAAAGAATTATTACGTTTTTTGATTGTACCAATTTTTCTGCATCTGTTAGCTGGCATTCTTCCAGCTTTCACATCCACTGCACGTTTCCCCCTCTGAGTACCACTACGGACTCACGAATTGTTATATTCAAAGTGGTATAAATCTATAATGTATTTTTAAAGCTTAAATCACCCCAAATTTTGCCGATGGAAACCACTCCAAGGTGGTCCCTATTTTCTTTTCACGGTTTCTGGCACAAGATGTCTTTGAGCTTACCTTGTACTTTTCTTGCCCTAGACCTAGAATCAGTCACTTCTTCAAGGACTTATACGACAAATAGGTCATACATCCATCTAGTGCAAGTCTCCAAATATTCACAGCCATACATGTTCCCTCCAATCCATCCCTTTCTTCATAGTCAACCAATGTTCGTTATCCTTCCAGAGATAGTTTATATCATATATAAAATTATAATTTATATATACTATATAATAGAGCAATTATATTCTTACCTACCCCCAACATGCTTTAACTCGAATGACAGTGTAGTACATTTCTGAGTTTGTCTGGGCTTGTAGCTCTTGTCTGTCCTTAGATTCTGAAAGATACCTGTTAACACTACCCTAAAAAGATTAGGAGCCTTTAGGCCAAGTCTCAAATGTTTCAGGTGAGAAAAACTCAGGGATGGTGACTTGATGAAAGTTGCATTAACTAACAACGCTCACATGCTGTTCTCTGGACTTGGAATGTGAAAGCACCCTGGGCTTGCTGACACCTACTCGCTTTTCAAACATCAATTCTTGGGAAGTTTTTCCCTTCCTTAATGTCCCCCAGATAGCTGATGTCCCCTTGTTACAGGTTTTAGATCATTATGTACATCTCCTTCCTAGCACATACATGTATTAAAATTTGTTTCCTGTCTCCGTGAGGAGAGGGACTACATCTGTCCTTTTCACTGCTGGCACACACTAGTTGCTCAACAAAAATGTGCGAAGTGAAACTCGAACAGGCGGTCAGGCTCACAGTCCACGCCTCTTCCTACTGTGGTCCCGCTGCGTTTGGACAAATAGTTCCAAATTATAAACTTTAAAACCTGAGAAGTCTCAGTAGAAAAAGCTGGGAAAAAGCTGGGAAGTCTTTCCATTTCCACGATTAATGGAGCACCTTAGCAGAAACCGCTCACCGCGAGGTGTGACGACCGCAGGAGGGCGTCAATCAAGAAAATGCCCCCTTGCCCCGCAGGCGAGTGGAGCCGCACAGAGCCGAGGCCATACCGGCCAGCGGTACGGACTGCCTCAATAGAAAACACGTGCAAAACCAGAGAGCCAGACTGCGCGCAGCTGCGACCCTCAAGAGCCGGCAGAAAAGACACGGAGCAGCCCCCACTGGATTGTAGACTGCACAGCCTCCGCCCGGCGCTGTAGAACCCGGGTCTCCCCTTGATTGCTGCTCGGTGCGGCTTCTGCCAGCATCCTCGCGGAAGTGGCTTGAGTCCGAGGCCTCCAAATGAAACCGGGTGGAGCGGCCAAGAGCCCGCAGCACCTGAAAGCCAGCCATCCGAACCCCGCCGAGCCGCAGCTAAGGGCCGCGGAGCAGCCCTAGGAACCCAGGGCGCTGTCCCGCTCTGAGCTCGGGAGACGGCCGGGGTGACAGCCAGCGCCACTGTTAATCCAGGGAGCGCACCCACTGGGAAGGCGTCTTAGGCCAGCGGCCTCTGCTCCCGCCGAGTCCCGCTGCTCCCCGCCTGGAAACGCCTGCTGCCACCCCGGGCCCGGGGCCGGACGGCGCTCCCGAATTTCGGCAGAGGTGCCTCGGGACTGCGGACAGGGCCGCTGGAGCCCGCACTCCAGGCGGCCGCCTTCCTCGCGCCTCCCCCGACGCACGCGGCCCCGGACTTCCCTCGAGGGCGTCCTCAGCCGGGGTGCCTGGAGCCCCGAGGGGCGACGGCGGCGGCGGGGCACCAGGGAGCCAGGTCCCCGGAGCCTGGGAGCAAGCGCGTCCCAGGGGCGGGGAGCTCGGCAGGCTGGGCGGGCCGGGGTGGGGGCGGGCGGCAGCTCCTGGGGCCCCGCGCCATTGGCCGCAGGGCCCGGCGGCAGGAAGGGGCCAGCGAGCGCGGCCCCACCCCGCGGCCGGCGGAGCCTATCGCCGGGAGCGCGGAGCGCGGATAAATGTAGCGCCGCGGCGCGAGCTAGTAGCTCTGCGAGGGGCCGAAGCGCGGCGGAGCCATGCAGTACCCGCACCCCGGGCCGGCGGCGGGCGCCGTGGGGGTGCCGCTGTATGCGCCCACGCCGCTGCTGCAGCCAGCACACCCGACGCCCTTTTACATCGAAGACATCCTGGGCCGCGGGCCCGCCGCGCCCACGCCCGCCCCCACGCTGCCGTCCCCCAACTCCTCCTTCACCAGCCTCGTGTCCCCCTACCGGACCCCGGTGTACGAGCCCACGCCGATCCACCCCGCCTTCTCGCACCACTCCGCCGCCGCACTGGCCGCTGCCTACGGACCCGGCGGCTTCGGGGGCCCTCTCTACCCCTTCCCGCGGACGGTGAACGACTACACGCACGCCCTGCTCCGCCACGACCCCCTGGGTAAGGCGGCCGGGCGAGGGTGGGGGTGAGGAGGCGCCACCCGGCAGGTGGCAGCGCCGGGGAGGCCAAGGGGGCGAAGAGGGCAGGCCGTAGACGGCTGTGGCAAAAGCGATGGAAAATCGGCTGTGGGGCACGCGCGGCGACAGGAGGCGCGCGGCCGGGGCTGACCGCACCGTGACTCAGATTGGTTTTCCTGCACCTTGCAGGCGTCGGGGCCCGCGGGCCGGCGATAGACCTCGCGGCGAGAGCAGCCGTGGACCGCGCGTGTCACCCGGGGTGGGGCTCCCTTAGCGGGAGGGATGGGGAAAGGGGCGTCGAGGCGCCTGGGCCGGCCCCCGTGGGGCAGCCGGGCCCCGGTGACTACGGGGCTGGACCTGGTTCAACAGGCTTGTGCAGTGAAAGAGCCTGACCCTTTCCGTTCATACAGGAAATCTTGAGTTCTCGATAGGAGTAAATCTGGTTTCAGAAGCTGTTAAGTGTTTTCCTGGCTGCATGAAGCAGACCCTTCCCCCGGAGTAGTGCACGCTGCTGATTATTTTATCGACATCCTCAATACAGACAAATTCAGGAAACACTCGACTTCTGATAGCCGGGATCCGTTTTTCTGATATTGTTCATTTCCTCTGTGTGGGATGTGACTTTATGGCAGCTAAAATAACCAGTTGCTTCCTATTTTTTTTTTCGAGGCTGTTTTGCACCAGTCTGAAGCCTGACGCAAGCAAAATCTCGAAAAAACAATGCTAGCTTTCAAAGCGTTGAGGTGCAGGCCTGCACACTGACGGACACACCGACCGACACTACTTTGGGAGTAGGAAGCAGCAGCTGCTGGTCGCCAGTTAGGAAGGGAAGCAGGGACACATAGGGCATATATTCCAGAACTTCGGGGCTTGTCCCCTCACTGTGCGGCCTAAGAAATAAGCCGCCCGTGGTCCGCGCTGTGGGTGACCCTTGGCGCCTTCGAGGTCTGGAGCCCTAGGGTAAATAAGGAAACGGGGCGCCTCTAGAGTTTTAAATGAACTCTGTTATTAGAAGCTTCAGTAGGGACCCTGAAAACAATTAACGTCTTAATTAGCATTTTAATGTCGCCATTATTATGGCGCGGCCTCTAGCTCGGCCCTCTACCTTACCTTCTCGCCGTTACAGGGAGGGGGATTGTATTTTTAGTTCATCTTTTTATGATTTTCAGTTGTTATCCTGTCTGATTCCAGCCTCGAGGGTTTGATGATGCGGCCCGAGCCTGGTTGTGGTCGCCTGTCGGGGCTGGAGCGGGACCCTCAGCCGGGCCGGACCTGGGGGCTAACGTTTTCACAGTGCGCCCTGAGTTTCCTTGGGTTACTGCTGGGACCGCGCAGGAGGAAGCAAAGGGTTTTTCGAGCTAGACCAACAGGAAACACATTGACGGAAATGTTGCCATAGCCCATGGGGTGGCTTTAACTGGCCGCCCCCGCGGGCTGGGTGTGAAATCAGAGGAGGCCGCGGCTCCCCCAGCCAGGATTGGAGGCTCCTCGCGCGGCCTAATGCGGGCGTCCGGGCCGGAGCGCTTCCCGCGCAGCCAGGCCTTGGCGGTGCAGCAGCCCCGCTCCTCCCCAACACGCACACACCCGGTGTTCGAAAGTGCGGCCCACCAAGGGAGATCCAACGGGGCAAAAAGTTATGTATAAATCCGAGATCCACTGGTGAAAGAGGGTCATGGTATTGTAAAACCAGCAGGTAGTGCGCATTTTTTTCGGGGTTAAAGATATGTCTGGATTTAGTTCTAGGTGTGACGGCTGTGTGTCTGTGTGTGTGTGTACAAGGCTGTGTGCATCTGCGGTGTCGGGTGTGACTTTGGGTATGTTTATGTGTTGATGGGAACGTGTTAGGTCCACGTGCCGGTGGGTGTATGTGAACGTGTCTGGTTGGGTGGCCTCCTGGCCAACCTTTGTCATCCCCTGGGCCCGGCAGCTCTGGGGTCTGACCAGGCCGCTCCAGGGCCGTGGGTGAGCGTCGCTCTTTCCGCCCGCAGGCAAACCTCTACTCTGGAGCCCCTTCTTGCAGAGGCCTCTGCATAAAAGGAAAGGCGGCCAGGTGAGGTTCTCCAACGACCAGACCATCGAGCTGGAGAAGAAGTTCGAGACGCAGAAATATCTCTCTCCGCCCGAAAGGAAGCGTCTGGCCAAGATGCTGCAGCTCAGCGAGAGACAGGTGAGCTCGTTCGGGGGCCTGGGGCCGCCTCCCGGGAAGGGAAGGCTTCTGGGGCAGGGGTCGCCGGGTCACCGAGAGAGAGGCGAGGAGCCACCCTGCCCTCTGGCACGTCCCGATGCGGGCTCGTGGCAAGTTTTCTTTCTCTCTTTCCTGTAGGTCAAAACCTGGTTTCAGAATCGACGCGCTAAATGGAGGAGATTAAAACAGGTATGGACATGGTTCTGTTTCTATGGAAATATTTTTATCACGTTATCTCAGTGCAAGGCTGTTATGGGTTGTATGCAAAAGTCATTTAAGAGACTATTTAACCTCTTCACCTTGATTAAAAAGACAAATAGTCCTGCTGAAATTCAGGATGAGTTGCTCAGGTGGCAGTAATGCTAAAAGCACCTAATGGGGTTCCTATATCAATTATGCTTGGGTTTTCACACACTGGCTAGTAAAACTCCCAGCTAATTGTTTTATAAATCCCATATGTTGTTTATCTAATTAACGCAGGAAAGATAAAGTAATTGACAGTAAATGACTTAAGCAGTTATCTTTGGGAGAAAATTGTTTCTTTTATTTACACAGCCATAATAAAACCAGGCAGAACTCAAGGGTAAATATAAAGAAACAAACACCTTTAAGTTTTGTTTGCACTGTTTTTTTAGAAGAATTAAATGTCAGGGAGTTTAAAAATTATTTTCCATCTAATGCCAGCTCTTAAAATGAAATATAAAACTTGTAAGAAAATATTCAAGCCTGTTTGAAAAGTAGCTTAAACTTTCTAACAGTCTTTCTTCCAGTGACCTTGTTTCGCAATATGCGATAAAAAGTAAAGGCTAATTTGGTTTTTTAAAAGAAGGTCTATTGACTTAAAGCTAAACATTCATTTTTGATGTCCTAATCTGGATATATTCTCCATAGTTATCTGATAATTGCTGAATTGTTCACTTGTCATTGTATATGTAGTTTATAATAAATACTTTGAAACAATGAGTAGAGAAATTTAAAGCAAAGTGGATTTTAAAATTTATTGATCATTACTTTTTCATTAAAAAGAAAGTGTCCCAAAGAATATTTTGAAATAGAAAATAAAATTCCTGTAATTTCATTACTGTAATGTGATTTAAATATTTGCAGATTCACTCTCAATTTGTGACCTTGTACATCTATTTGTTGAGACTATAGGCTTGCAACTATATAACAAATAGATGTTGTAATATTTCTGTGTAGTATTTATATGCATTTTAGACAAGCATAGGATTAAAAATTCACTAGCTTATATACTTAATAGTTCTTGGTCAAAGGCTTGACTCTAGTTTACCAGAGACCTTAAAAATAGTGGTTTCTATGTAATATGGGGATATTTCCCAGAAATTTGCCCCAGATTTTAAGTAAATTGTAGCTAATTGTCTACGTTCTCAGTTGGCAGCCTTCTTCCAGATACACATTTTTTTCTTTGCCATGATTTTTTAACTTGTTATACATTTACACATGTAGATGTTTATAAATTTGCTCCAGAAAATGAATGAAAAAAATCCAGTCTAATAATTTTGAAACTTTATTCTTAATTCACCATTTAGCATTCTTATTTTTAAAATGTCGGAAAGACTGTTAATTGGCAAGGTGTTTAAATATTTAAAGAATGAAGTTAAGGTGTATCTGTAGAGATCGGATTTTCTTTCCCCCTTAAACTTTTGAGAATATTGAAACCATGGGTCTGGGCTGGTATTAAGTAACCAGAATTCATGTTCAATTGGTGTAATATATCACACTTATGTTCATGATTGGTTCTCATCTTTTAAGCATATAATCTTTGATATGACAGAAACTTTTCTTACAAAGTGAGAGAAAAGCACAAGTATGTATCTCCTGAATAAGATTATAAACTAAAAACAGTAAACTAAAAATTAAAAGATGGAATCGGATGAGGAGACATTTTGATATATTCCTCTCACTATCCATATTTTATGATCCTTCCAATCTCCATTTTCATTTCCTTTATTCAGGAGAACCCTCAAAGCAATAAAAAAGAAGAACTGGAAAATTTGGACAGTTCCTGTGATCAGAGGCAAGATTTGCCCAGTGAACAGAATAAAGGTGCTTCTTTGGATAGCTCTCAATGTTCGCCCTCCCCTGCCTCCCAGGAAGACCTTGAATCAGAGATTTCAGAGGATTCTGATCAGGAAGTGGACATTGAGGGCGATAAAGGCTATTTTAATGCTGGATGATGACCACTGGCATTGGCATGTTCAGAAAACTGGATTTAGGAATAATATTTTGCTACAGAAAATCTTCATAGAAGAACTGGAAGGCTATATAAGAAAGGGAATCAATTTTCTGGTATTCTGGAAACCTAAAAATATTTGGTGCACTGCTCAGTTAACAAACCTACATGGAGACCTTGATTTTGACTTAACAAATAGTTTATGTACCGATCTTAGGTGGTTTTCATAAAGTGACATTGTAGTGATTAAATTCATCCCCCTTTTAAAAAAAAATAAGTTGTTTTCACTATTTATAAAAAAGTAATTTTGAGCTTTTTGTTAAATTTAAATTTTTAAGTTACAGCTTTAAGGGTTTTAATAGGACCTTCTTGAATGTCTTTTCTGTAATCTGTGTATCTCCCACTTAATGGAAAGGCAAAGGGATACCCCAAATCCAGAGGTGCCTACATTTCAGGCAGCCTTGGAGTATTTTAAAATGAAAACATTCTTTACTTTTATATGACATTCTTATACTGGTGTCTTAAATCCAAAACCATTTCAGAGCTCTTGTCTCAGAGATGTGTGTTCTTTTTGTCAGAGATATAGCTGATAAGAATCTTAAATGCTTGTTTTGCACTATCACTTAGTACCTGTTTGACCAAGGTGTTAAGGGGATAGTACCTCCCAATTCAAGCAGAGAAACTGACCTGACTAAAATTAATCGCAGATGAACTAGAAGTCACAGCTTAATTAAATGTAAGTAGATTGTAGATACTGTTTTATATCAAACAATGTTTATAATGTGTATATAGAATTGTTCACTGTAAAAAAAAAAAATGGCCAAAATGTTTTTTTTAAATAAGTAACTTGACTGTAAAATAAAGCCATCCGTGGGACGACTGACCTCGTTGCAAGTCTAATTCTTTGATTTAAAAAATCTGCATACCTTTTCTTGACCTCCTGGGTGCCTGGCGTGGTGCTGGGCTCTGGGGACAGGAAGTGACTGGAGCTGCATCTTGGGGCCCTCGCTCTGAGGCCCGGGACCGTGGCTGGGTGCTTGGAATGTGGGTTGGGGTCTCTCCCGGGGCGTTTGCCTTGGGGCTCTGCTCCTGCCGGCGGATGGCGAGCTGGGCAGGTTCGAGTCCCGGGCACGCCAGGCGACGGGAAGAGCCGAGGCCCAGGCCCGCTACGCTGCGAAGCGCGGGACTGTCTGGACCCCATCGATTCGCCTCAGCCCCCGGGCTGGCCCTCGCCGTCCTTGACCGGCTGAGTCAACACCGCGTCATCTCTCCGTGGCCGGGGCTCAGGAGCCTGCTCCGCACCGCTGGGCCCGCGGTGGGGAGGTTCGTGTGGGGGGATGGGGGACCCTGGCCGAGAGGAGTGGGGAGGTGGTTTGCACTGAGAGCGGTTCTCGAACCCGGGGAACTTCAGAACCTCCTGCAGGGCTTGTGGAAACTCATTGCCAGCCCTGTTCCTGGAGTTCTGATCTGTTAGGACTGGGCTGGGACCGGGAATTTGTATTTCCAGCAAGCGCTGAGGTGACACCAAAGCTGCGGGCCCGGACACCACCCCTGGGGAACCACTGATATAAGCGCTTGAGGGTGTGGAAGAAGCAGCTGGGACCGGCACTCCTCCCTCCCACCTGCTTCCCCCGGGTAACTCTGGCCAGCAAGAGGCTGGGGCGGAGGCCTGAGAGGAAGGAAAGGCGAGGGGGAACAGAAGAACGCGGGGCTTATCCAGGCTAGTGGGAGTGAGGTTTGATGGCTGAGCCCAGGATGCAGGGTGGAGGAGGGGACACTATGAGATGGAGGGAGAATGGGGTGCTGAGGTTAGGTGGGTGTGGGGGCCCAGGTTTCTGACTCTTCAGGGTATTGCTAGTCTGTGCCAGCTGCTTGCCTAGCTGAGCCATCAGGTCTCTGACATTCCAGGTAAACCATGACAGAGACCTTTTCGGGAGAGGTCTGGAAATCTCTCTCTCTAGCCTTGGCCTCCATGGAGGCCTCTAGTTGGAGAGTTGGGTACCTCCTGGCTAAGGACTTGTGAAGGAATGCCCCCTACCCCTGGCCTGGCTCCCAGGGCTGTGGTACCCCCAGATATGGACACTCAGATGAAGACAGTGAAAAAGTCATTGCTCTTAGGGACTTGTCATATCCTGCTTCCTTAGATTCTTTTTTTTTTTTTTTTTTTTTTTTTTGAGACTGAGTCTGGCTCTGTCGTCCAGGCTGGAGTGCGGTGGCCGATCTCAGCTCACTGCAAGCTCCGCCTCCCGGGTTCACGCCATTCTCCTGCCTCAGCCTCCCGAGTAGCTGGGACCACAGGCGCCCGCCACTTCGCCCAGCTAGTTTTTGTATTTTTTAGTAGAGACGGGGTTTCACCGTGTTAGCCAGGATGGTCTCGATCTCCTGACCTCGTGATCCGCCCGTCTCGGCCTCCCAAAGTGCTGGGATTCTAAGAAGGCCCCTAGAATTGCAGGGGAATTAAGATTTCTGAGAAAAGCAGTACTAGCCCTTAAGCAGAGAGGTGTGGTTAGACTTGGAAGATTTGGGTTGGTGTTTTAGTTATTGGCCTCAAATCATTTGTAGAATGAAGATGGTCTAGTTGAACCACACGAACCCCTTCCAGCTCCCAAATTCCCAACTCAGTTCATGCTGTCATTATTGTTCTCCCTACTCCCCATGTCTCCTCAGCCTTGGCACCCAAAGTGGCCACCCAGAGGGAGAGTTTCCCTTCCCATCAGCTGTAGGCTCCAAGCTCCAGACCCTGCCTAACAGATTACATCAGGGTTTCAAAGGTCATAATCTGTCTCGTCTGAAAATGGGATTGTCCGTATCAGATTTTTGGAGAATGGGAGGCTTATGGATGTAATATTAAAGTAATCCTGAAACCTGTGTGTGTGTTTCACTTCTGGAGATAAACCCTGGTTAATGTTTATTCTTGAGAGTAACTGTATCATGACTATTCAGCAGAGAAATACAGACTAATGTATTGATTGACACTAGAAAATTTGAGGGGTAAAATCTAGTTTTAAAGTTGACAATTCCCTGAAATCAGGCTGCTTTCCAGTTTCAAGCTTATCTTAACTCTCTTCAAGTCGCTCCCATTCTGAATCTAAACATGTCCTTAAGAATCAAGAGCATGTTAACTGGAGGAGGTGCAATATTCTCAGGACACAGGTAGGCATTCACTTTTCTGAAGTACCCCATTGCAGATTGCCAATGAAGATTTAGAAATTCCTCCTACGATCCGGGCATTTTTCATTTGTTTGTCTTTTGGCTATTTCATGTCGAAGCAGCACGTATGACCTTTACAGCACAACTCCTGTCTTGTTTTTAACTCTTTTTATCAGGAGATTCAACTTGAAAACGGTTATCATTTAGCAGAAAGACAAACAGAAAAGCACATTTTTGTAAGCAAAACGTTAATGATTGGAAGAATTGCCCTAATTTCACCATGACAGTGTGTGATTAATCCCCTGGGTCGTGTACTTATACTTTAAGTTATTCAGTTCATTGGTCTTTGATATTCAGAACCCTTTCTAACTTAATATGATATTGATTTTGTTGGATGATGTACTTTGACTCTTTAAACAATATCACTTTTAGAGATGACTAGCCTACTGTGTAGTATTTTATTCAGAGAACTATTGCATAACATTTCTTTTTCTTACTTTTTATGGTTTTCTCAGGGCGAAAGCTGATAAGACATCTTGTGGGAAAAGAGGAAACCATCTCTGATAGTGAAAGTACCTTTTCTCTTTCAACTTTTCTGACAAGCTTGTGTGTGTGTGTGTGTGGTTTTCATTACTGTGAATACTCATCTTAGTTAATGGGGGCAGACAGGGATTCAAGAAAACTTATTTGGACTTGGGGAAAATGCATTTTGCTAGGGACAGAAGACACCAAAATTCCCACTCCAGATATATTGGCATGTGGAAGCTGATGAACTCAAAATCTCCTGATTTTGATTTTTTTTCAAGATCTACTAATCAATGATCCTTTAAATCTGTGATTAGAGGTACTTATGTGACTACTTACAATATGGGACAGAATGTGAATACCAAACAATCACCCAGGATGCTTCTAAATGATTGGGAGTTCAAGCTGGGCATGGTGGCTCATGCCTGTAATCCAGCACTTTGGGAGGCCAAGGTGGGCAGATCACTTGAGGTCAGGAGTTTGGGACAAGCCTGGCCAACATGGTGAAACTCTGTCTCTACTAAAACTACAAAATTAGCTGGGCATGGTGGCACGCACCTGTAATCCCAGCTACTCGGTAGGCTGAGGCAGGAGAATGGCTTGAACCCAGGAGGCAGAGGTTGCAGCGAGCTGAGATCATGCCACTGCACTCCAGCCTGGGTTACAGCGTGAGCCTCTGTCTCAAAAAAAGAAAAAAAAGAAAAAAGAAAAAAAGAAAAAAAAGAAATGATTAGTTCAGTATTTTGTGGTCAAAATAATCAGGTTGGACTGCCATTTATTTTTCAGTCCCAGTTGGGCTCCGTATATGTCTAATCTAATTTTGTCCCTTGATATGTATTTTTTGGTATTGCTGATAACTCCAGATAAGAAGCACTTTGGAGACTCCTCCCACTCACCCAAAGATCTGAGACCCCAGGTCTACAGAAGAGCAGTTACCCCTTCACATGTGGCTGTAGGAAAACCAGAATCACCCCGTTGTGGATACAAGCATGGCTCGCAGCAGGGGAGATGGAACCCCCTACCCTTCTCTTGCTGGCCGGAGCCCCGGGGGACACCGGCATCCTCTGCCTACGTCCCTCAGTTCCTAGAGCGGAAAGCGTCCGTCCCTGGCCCGCCGTGGGCCCCGAGTGTCAGTCAGAAAAGCTAGACAGCCCGAGTGATTCCCTTCTTCTGAGATAGCTCTTGGGTTCGCAGTTGCAGGCGGGAAACCTATTCAGTCGGATGTACACAAATCTCTCTGGAGGGCTGCGGCGAAGGGACCTTGGAGCTGGCAGAGGCATTTCCTGTCTGCGGAGGATCTTGACTTTGGAGCATCCGGCCGTCGCCGCGAGCAGCCGAACACTTTCCTGCGTCGCTACTTAAAAAAAAAAAAAAAAAGTCACTGCCAGTATCAGGCGACTTTCCACATGAAAGCCAATGAGGCCGCTTCCCACTTTAAAAACATTTGTTTAAAACATATTTTCTAAGCATTCCTTAGACTCCTTTTTATTTTGGAAGGTGAGTTTGGTGTCCTTGAAAAACCGTAAGTATTCAAAAATCTCATTCTCTCTGAAGACAACTTCATAGATGAACAAGTATGGGAAACAGTTAACAGTAGAGGATCCCTCCCCTGATGCTCGCAGACGCTTGCAGTAAGACATGCTCATAACCTTGTTTATGTTTTTCTTTCATGGTTCATGCCCTTCCATCCTTCTGCTCCCCACTTTTCCTTCCTCATCTTATTCATTCCCTTTCTCTTTTTTCCCCCTTCCCTTTTAGGATTCCTCATCTTCATTCAGTTTACTTCCCCATTTAGAATAGAAAATGACTAATCTCCGCTCTTTGGACTAGAAATGTTCAACTTTTAGCTGAGGTGAGAATCCTGTTTGAGGGAAATGTTGCTGGAGTCCTAATGCGTTGCTCCCATCCCACCAGGGATTTTTTTTTTTTTAAACAAAACAAAACAAGCAATAATAATAACATAGGCCGGGCACGGTGGCTCATGCCTGTGATCCCAGCACTTTGGGAGGCGGAGGCAGGCAGATGATTTGAGGTCAGGAGTTCAAGACCAGCCTGGCCAACATGGTGAAACCCCGCCTCTGTTAAAACAAATACAAAAATTGGCACGGTGTGGTGGCAGGTGCCTGTAATCCCAGCTACTCAGGAGGCTGAGGCAGGAGAATCACTTGAACCTGGGAGGTGGAGGTTGCAGTGAGCCACTGCACTCCAGCCTGGGCGACAAAGCGGGACTCCATCTCAAAAAATAATTTAAAAAAATAACATAAGTAGAAGAGTAATAATCCCTGTGTCTCTAGGGTCCAGGCACTCAGTAGCACTAGAGTGTAACGGAGCTGACACAGAGAGATGCTCCAATAAGGGGTGGACAGCAGATGCTGTGGCAGAGTCCGCCAGGGACTCCCAACCAGAGAAAAGGAAAAGGAAGGCTGTTCCACGGAGAAGGACGATCCTGTACACGGGCCTGGAGGTGAAAGAGGGCAGGGAGTATGCATGACTGGACTCCAGAGATTTTGGATTTGAGAATTTTGAATGAGGGATTGTGGACCTATGTTCTTTCTACGCACCACAAAGGTCTCTTTGTTTTTGCATTGGCACTTTCCTCTCTCTGGAACTCTCTTCTCCCCAGATATAGCCTCATGGCTTGCTCCTCCTCTACTTCAGACATGGCCTTCCCTTGCCACCTTTCTACGTGCCAACCTCCTCTTCCTATCCCCAAAAACAATTTAATTTTCTCTATTTCACTTAATGCAATTGGATATAATATTTTTACTGCCTTATTTATTATTTGTCCTCATTGACATATGAACATCATGAGGGTAGGGATTTTTGTCTGTTTTGTTCACTGCTATGTATCTTCAGCCTGACCTATTAGGTGCTTGTTAAACATACGTTAAATTAATGAATTACTGAGCGTGTACTATGTGCTGCTAAATATTATGTAAGTCTTTCACCTGCTTTATATCATTTAATCATCAACGACTGTATGAGGTAGAGGCTGTTATCAACCCCATTTTCCAGATAAGGAAACTGTCACTGAGAAGTTAAGCCCAAAACCTCAATTACCATACTGGTCAATGTTGTAATGAGAAATTCCTCATTGAATCTGTTGCATTCTTGAGAAGGTATCAAATCAAGTCTAATTCTAGCTATAAGAAGAGAGTTGAGGCTTTTTTTTTTTTCTCATCTTATTTAATCTTTTGCCTTGATTCAAGTCTAGCATTACATCTGGAAGGGATTATGATACAGTCTAGGGGATAAGCAATTTCTGTGTATGTAACATATTATTCTATTACATTAGGAAACTAATAAGCTGGGTGAAGTACCATTTTCCCCTCAGTTTTCTGGGGAAATGAGCATTATAAGATATACTTTATATCTTTCAAAGTGTTTAAAAAAAAAAAAAAAGTTGGCCAGGCGTGGTAGCTCATGCCTGTAATCCCAGCACTTTGGGAGGCCGAGTCGGGCAGATCATGAGATCAAGAGATCAAGACCATCCTGACCAACATGGTGAAATCTCATCTCCACTAAAAATACAAAAATTAGCCGGGCATGGTGGTGCACTCCTGTAATCCCAGCTACTTGGGAGGCTGAGGCAGGAGAATCACTTGAACCCGGGAGGCAGAGGTTGCAGTGAGCTGAGATGGGGTCACTGCACTCCATCCAGCCTGGAGACAAAATGAGACTTCATCTCAAAAAAAAAAAAATATATATATATATATATATATTTAAATGTCCATATATATAAAATATCCATATATATAAAATATCCATATATATAAAAGTTTGCCTCTCATCTGGCCCATTGAGGCATGTTCCACAAGGGACTCTGAACATGGCAGTGTGATGGCTTACTATTTGTGTCCCCAGCATCCAGCACTGTGTTTGGCCTACAGTAAACTTTTAATAAATATCGTATTACAGAATGAAAGTGAAAGCCATGTGCCCTCCCTGAAGGAAAGGAGAGCCGTTTCTCTCCCTCCCCAAGCCCTGCACTCTCACTATACTTCCTATTCTTTGGCCACCAGAAACACAGCTTGCCTGAATGGCTTTGGGAGCACAGCAGAAAGCATAGTGGGTAGGGGCTGTAAGTGCTGCAGAGACACTTGCCAGGTGCCAACTTGGGCCACAGGTGAGGGGAGGACATATTTAGGTCTATTTAAGCCTAAACAAGCTCTAAAAGAAAATGTTCTCTCCCATCTTTTTACCAGCATAAATTTGAAGAGGAAATGCTTCTATGGTTTTATTAGCCATTTTTCCCTTTCAGACTTGGCAATTTCATTCAATTTCCAGTTCACACTTCTCAATTTCAATCAAGAGTTTTATTTAAGGCCGGGCGCGGTGGCTCAAGCCTGTAATCCCAGCACTTTGGGAGGCCGAGACGGGCGGATCACGAGGTCAGGAGATCGAGACCATCCTGGCTAACACGGTGAAACCCCGTCTCTACTAAAAAATTAAAAAAAAATTAGCCGGGCGAGGTGGCGGGCGCCTGTAGTCCCAGCTACTCGGGAGGCTGAGGCAGGAGAATGGCGGGAACCCGGGAGGCGGAGCTTGCAGTGAGCTGAGATCCGGCCACTGCACTCCAGCCTGGGCGACAGAGCGAGACTCCGTCTCAAAAAAAAAAAAAAAAAAGAGTTTTATTTAAAATATACCCAGTTTCCTAGAAAAAAAAGATGACACTATTTGGGATGGGCTGTGATCACTACGATTTTTATCAGCATCATCTATTCAGAAAATGGAAGCAGGAAATCCAAATGTTTTAAAATTATTTCTGAAAGTATTTTATGAATTGCAAAGAAACAAGTGTAGAAGGAACAGAAAGTGTTTGCTTCACATGCTCTTTCAAAGTTTTAACTTTCCTTAGCTGCTTATGGAATCTGCATTACTACAGACTTTCCATTAATTGTAGATTAGACCAGACTAATTCAATAAGTGTTTAAAAAATGGACCCTGAGTGCAGGTTCAGACGTCTAGAGGAAATGACTTGACAGTACGGAGGTGGAAAGGAGTGAGAAGTTATGATGATATATGGTGCTGTTGATCAGTTAATTGAAGGTAAAATTTTTAGCTTCACCAAGCAATTACCTGATCTCATTAAGGTCTTTAAAATCACCTAAGTACCATTTTGCCTGAGGCAGCTGCCCCTTGTTTAGAAGTTATTTCAGGCATTAAGAAAAACACAATGTTAATGGTGACCAGGGAATTTATGTGTGCAGTTTCTGGTATATATTGTTCTGAATCTTAGCCATTATTCAGTATTATCCATCCTGTATCAACATGGAGCACTAAAATATATTTACATTTTGCATATATTTACATTTCGTATTTGTTTTACTTTTCAAATGTATTTTAAAGCATGTTTACAAGATAGTTTTTTTACAAGTAAAATTTGTCAAGAGATATGGATTGTCAATTTTTTTCAAGAAACTATTTATTAAAATATAATATATATATTTTAAAAGCTCACAAATCATAGGTGTACGGCTTACAGCATGACTACACTATGTAACTAGAATCTGTATCTTGAAATAGAACATTACCAGATCCCAAGGAGCTCTCTTTATGCCCCTTCTAGGTCACTATCCCCAACCCCACTCCAAGGGACTCCACTAACCTGATTCCAAATGGTATAGATTCATTTGCCAATTTTTGAACTTTATGAAAGTAAAATCCCACAGTATTTTCTCTTTTATCTCCCATTCCTTTAATTTTTAGGTTTTGGTTTTTTTTTTTTTTTTTTTTTTTGAGACAGAGTCTTGCTCTGTCACCTAGGCTGGAGTGCAGTGGCGTGATCTCGGCTCACTGCAACCTTGCCTCCCAGGTTCAAGCAATTCTCCTGTCTCAGCCTCCTGAGTAGCTGGGATTACAGGTATCTGCCATCACACCTGGCAAATTTTTGTATTTTTAGTAGAGATGGGGTTTCACCATGTTGGGCAGACTGGTCTCGAAGTCCTGACCTCAAGTGGTCTACCCGCCTCGGCCTCCCGAAGTGCTGGGATTACAGGAGTGAGCCACCATGCCCGGCTGCCCATTCCTTTAGTTTTTTGCTGGTAAAATTCATCCACGTTATGGTGTGATGTTGTTTGTTCATCCTCACTGCTGCATAGTGGTCCATTGTATGAATTTTCATGTTAGTTCAAATAATGCATCTAAATATAAAAACTGTACCATAAAATTTACATTTGAAAATGACACTGCTCACATTTTACTGGACTCCAGGACTCCTAGGTGTAGAGAATGAAAGACAGCAGAAAGACCAGGAGCATTAGGCTGTCAAGAAACAAATTACTGCAACCTTTCACATATCAGAAGGGCTGGGAATATCAGTAACCAAAATATCACTTATTTTTCCCACTCATGTGGGTTAAATGAAAAATCACCTAGGTTGGGTGCGGTTGCTCACGCTTGTGATCCCAGCACTTTGGGAGGCTGAAGCGATTGGATCACTTGTGGTCAGGAGTTCGAGACCAGCCTGGGCAACATGGTGACACCCATCTCTACTAAAAGTACCAAAAAACAACAACGACGACAACAAAGACTCTAAAAAATTAATCAGGCGTGGTGGCGGGTACCTGTAATCCCAGCTACTCAGGAGGCTGAGGCAGGAGAATTGCTTGAACCTGGGAGGCAGAGGTTGCAGTGAACTGAGATCATGCCACTGCACTCCAGCCTGGGCAACAAAGCAAGAATCCATCTCCAAAAAGAAAAAAAAAATTTCTAAAGACAACTTTATTTTAATTCTGGACATAGGTCTCCCTGTAGTTACAGTATTTTATTTCAGTCGTTTTAGGAATTTAGTTTGCATTCTATTCCACTTTCATTTTCTGTTGCTTTGATGTTTATGATTATAAAGCTGCTATGGGATGGTGTGCTGGATTTTATGCCTAGATTTGCTGTTAAGTAGCAATGTGACTTTGGACATGTCACTTACCTCTCTGTTACCTCATCATAAAATGAAGCGCTTCGACCAGGTCATCTTTTTTTTTTTTTTCTTTTTTATTTGAAATGGAGTCTCACTCTGTCACCCAGGCTGGAGTGTAGTGGCGCAATCTTTGCTCACTGCAACCTCTGCCTCCCGGGTTCAAGAGATTCTCCTGCCTCAGCCTCCGGAGTAGCTGGGATTACAGGCACACACCACCATCCTGTCTAATATTTGTATTTTTTAGGAGAGATGAGGTTTCACCATGTTGGCCAGGCTGGTCTCAAATTCCTGACCTCAGGTGATCCACTCCCCTTGGCCTCCCAAAGTGCTAGGATTATAGGCGTGAGCCATTGCACCCAGCCTAGGTCATCTTTATGTTGCACTTAACACTAAGACGCTATATTTTTATGTTTTATATCTTTCTAAGCAACATATTCATCCCCTAAACTTCAGTGGCTATGTGTTTTAGGTGTTGAGGGGAGTGAAGAATCTTTTATTTCACCAGCCTTCTGATGTTCACTCCCTGAGCAGGACTTGTCTTATACTTAAGGTCAGTTCTAAGGTTGAATCAAGGCTCAGTCTCTATCAAAGCCTATAAAAGCTCACCCTAGGGAAGTGTTTCCCAGCTGTCCATATATTTTCAAACAAATAATAGCGTATTGAAGTAAACTCGAATGTTGATTATAATTTTTCTATCAAATTATTCAAGTAGTCATTCAGAAAATATTTATTGAGCACCTACTATGTGGCAAGTGGTATGAGAAGCCCTGGGGATATAAATTTGCATAAGGCACAGTAGGATGACTTTGAAGACCAGAAAAAACATCCTTTTAATTTCCAATATTCAAGGATGAACCTATTTTTATCCTAAGCATAATTATAATTTTGCTTGCTATATAATAATTTCATGCTGTTTAAGTTCTTGAGTTTGTCTTGCAAAACTTTTGCCAAGCAACCCATAGCAAAATATTTAATAACACATGGGCATTCCAAAGTCATAAATAAGAAATGAAGTGGACCTCCTTTTAGAGCATGTCCCCACAAATGCCCTCTTCTCTCCTCATTTCCATTCTGGGGTCAATGCCCACTTCACCTCCCACACAGTGTGGTTGAAATAACGATAAAAGTGTCTCCAACAGATGGCATTATCTGGCATCCCACACCCAGGACTGTCATCTCTCCCTTGACATTTCCTTCCTTTAGCATTGAGGCTGTGAATCTGCCCATCTCCCCTGGTTTCCTCCAGGTAACTCCACCTTGGGCAAGGTTTGCATTATGTGTATATATATATATATATATCTATATTTACATGTATAAAAGTATATGTATACATATTTTTAGAGGCAAGGTCTCGCTGTGTCACCCAGGCTGGAGTACAGTGGCATAATCATAGCTCACTGCAGCCTCCAACTCTTGGGCACAAGGGATCCTTCCACCTTGGGCCCGCAAGTAGCTGGGACTATAGGTGCATACTACCACACTTGGCTAATTAAAAAAAAATTTTTATAGAGGTAAGATCTCTATGTTATCCAGGCTGGTCTTGAACTCCCAGCCTTAAGCAATCCTCCTGCCTCAGCCTCCCAAAGTGCTTGGGATTACAAGCATGAGCTACCCTTTGGGCACATAATATATTATTAGGTAGAGATGGCATGGTTTCTTAATTCTCTTGTTGGGTTAATGTTGTTTTGTTATTATAAAATTTTCTAAAATGAGAATGTTTTCCCTCCATTTCAGTTTAATTCCTTCTAGAGTATATTCGTAGAAAATGAATCATTGAGGCAAAGGGATGAATATTTGATAAATACTGTGAAATTACTTCCTGGAAAGTTCTATCAATTTATATCAGTGGAGAACAAGGATTATTTCTCTATATCTTCACCAATGGAAGTGCTGTTTTACTAATCTTAATTATTTAGGAGAAGAATAGTATGCTGTATTTTAGTTTTATGTTTCATTTATTTCATTATTCCCAAAGGTGAATTTTAAAAATATTCTGGCTGGGCGCGGTGGCTCACGCCTGTAATCCCAGCACTTTGGGAGGCCGAGGCGGGAGGATCATGAGGTCAGGAGATCGAGACCATCCTGGCTAACACAGTGAAACCCTATCTCTACTAAAAATACAAAAAATTAGCCGGGTGTGGTGGCACGTAGCTGTAGTCCCAACTACTTCCGGAGGCTGAGGGAGGAGAATCACTTGAACCCGGGAGGTGGCGGTTGCAGTGAGCCGAAATCACGCACTGCACTCCAGCCTGGGTGACAGAGTGAGACTCTGTCTCAAAAATTAAAAAAATGTATATATGCTAACCTTTTATTTCTTTATCTTCTTTAGTATAATGTCTTTCATGTCTTAGTCCTTTTTGTGGATTTATTTGAATTTTTTATTTTTTTATTTTTTGAGACAGTTCACTCTGTTGCCCAGGCTGGAGTGCAGTGGTGCCATCTCGGCTCACTGCAACCTCCGCCTCCCAGGTTCAACCAATTCTCCTGCCTCAGTCTCCCGAGTAGCTGGAACTACAGGTGCGCACCCCCATGCCCAGCTAATTTTTTGCATTTTTAGTAGAGACGGGGTTTCACCATTTAGGTCAGGCTGGTCTCAAACTCCCGACCTCAGGTGATCCGCCCGCCTCTGCTTCCCAAAGTGCTGAGATTCCAGGTGGAAGCCACCATGTCCAGCTGATTTATTTGAATTCTTTATGTTGGAAGATATAAACTTTTTGCCTTATTTATTGCAAAAATGTTTCTCAGTTATTTAAGAAGATGTTTAGGAAAACAGAAAATTTCTGTGTAGTCAAATGTAACAATCTCTTTTATTATTTCTTTCTTTTCTCGTAAGCTTAGAAAGATTCCCTCATTCAGAAAGCAAATGGACATCCACATACATTAAACAAAAACCCTCCCCCTAAAACTCTTCCTTCTCTCCCCAACCCCTCATTATTTTACATTTAATGCTTAATCTACCTGAAATTCATTTTGCTGAACAATATCAGGTAAGGAACTAAAATAAAAAATTACCCCCAAATACCTAACTGTTTCATTCATGCAATAATCATTCCTTTTTGCCCTTTTCCTGGATTAAATGTCTAAAAACACCTTGGTTTCTGGACTAATTGCTATGTTCTTTCAATTTTGTTTTTGTATTTTGTGTGGCTGGGCTTACGGACTAGAATTTGCTTTCTGTAGCAGAAGGATGAGAGCTTCTGTTCATTCTTACATATAATCAGCTTTCTCCTTCAAAGGTGTGAGCTGGCTTTTAAAACAAACAATAGCTAGCCTTCTCATCAGATTCTCTTCAGAGTCTACCATATCTGGGTTTTCCTGTTTATGACTTTTTTTGTGTGTGTGAGACTGAGCCTGTCTCTGTTGCCCAGGCTGGAGTTCAGTGGCACGATCTCGGCTCACTGCAAACTCCGTCTCCCAGGTTCAAGTGGTTCTCCTGTCTCAGCCTCCCGAGTAGCTGGGATTACAGGCGCCCGCCACCACGCCCGGCTAATTTTTGTATTTTCAGTAGAGATGCAGTTTCAGCATATTGGTCAGGCTGGTCTCAAACTCTTGATCTCAGGTGATCCACCCACCTCAGCCTCCTAGAGTGCTGGGATTACAGGTGTGAGCTATCGTGCCTGGCCTTCTGTTCATGACTCTTGCACTGCAGATGAAAGTGCTATCAGAACCTACAGAGCACTGAACTCAAGAAACAGAACGTAGGAAGCTTTATGTGTATCATTGACTGAATCCTCTGACATGGAGGAGCAAGTGCCCTGCCTGCTAGTCCATTTCTATTTTAAATTATAGTGTACTACTCCAGTGGTGTATTAGAAAAAGTCTTTAGATGAAAACAATAGCTAACACTTACTGGAGACTTATATTTTTTGCATTTTTTTTCAAATCTTTATGAATGTCCTCAGTAAAGTTAAATATTTTCTTTAATACATACTCATTAAAAATTTTCAAGTTTATTGAGGTGAAATATTACATAAAATTAGCCATTTTAAAGTGAACAATTCAGTGGCATTTAGTACATTCAAAATGTTGTACAAACACCACCTTTATTTGTTCCAAAACATTTTCTTTTCCTTTTTTTTTTTGATTTAGCTTTTGGTGCCCAGGCTGGAGGGCAGTGGCATGATCTCGGCTGACTGCAACCTCCACCCGCTGGGTTCAAGTGATTCTCCTGCCTTAGCCTCCTGAGTAGCTGGGATTACAGGCGCGTGCCACCACACCTGGCTAAGGTTTTGTATTTTTGGTAGAGATGGGGTTTCACCGTGTTGGCCAGGATGGTCTCGAACTCCTGACCTCAGGTGATCCACCTGCCTCGGCCTCCCAAAGTTCAGGGATTACAGGCAGGAGCCACCATGCCCGGCCTGTTTCAAAACATTATCATCTTTCCAAAATAAAATTCTGCATCCATTAAGAAGTCACTCCCCATTCTCTCTTCTCCCCATTTTCTGGCAACCACCAATCTGCTTTCTGGATGGGTTTACTTATTCTAAGCATTTCACACAAATGGAATAATACAATATGTGATCTTTCATGTCTTATTTATAAAACATTAGCATAATGTGTTTGAGGTTCATCCACGTTGTAGCATGTATCGGTACTTCATTCTTTCTTATGGCTGGACAATATTTCATTGTATAAATAAAACACAGTTTATTTATCCATTTGTTAGTTGATGGACGTTTGGGTTGTTCCCACATTTTGGCAATTGTGAGTAATGCTGCTATGAACCTGTGTGTCCAAGTACTTATTTGAGTATCTGTTTTCAGTTACTTGGGGTATATGCCTAGGAGTGAAATTGCTGGGCCATATGGCAATTGTATATTTAACTTTTTGAGGAAATTCTAAATCATTTTCCATCATCACTGCGCCATTTTACATTCCTACCAGCAATGTTTGAGGATTCCAGTTTCTCCGTCCTTACCAATACTTGTTGTTTTCCTTTTATAGAAAAATTATAGCCAACCTCATGGGTATGAAGTGGTATATCTTTGTGGTTTTGATTTGCATTTCTCTAATGACTAATGATGTTGGGCACCTTTTATATGCCTATTTGCATTTGTATACCTTCTTTGCTTTTTTATTTTTTATTTTTGAGTAGCCAAGTGCAGTAGTGAGAAGGGGGAAAGAGTAGAACAAGGAGTTCGATCTATAACTGACTCTGAACAATCAACTGAGATAACTCACTATCTTCAGATCAGCCTGTATACCTTCTTTGGAGAAATGTCTTTTCAAATTTTTTACTCATTTAAAAATTGTGTTGTTTGTCTTTTTTGTTGTTGAGTTGTAGGAGTTTGTTACATATTCTGGATACTGAACCATTATCAGATATATGATTTGCAAATATTTTTTCCCCATTCTGTAGGTTGTCTTTTCATTTTTTAAAAATTGATACATAACAATTGTACTTATTTAGAGGGTACATGTAATATTTTGATACATGCATACAATGTGTAATGATCAAATCAGGGTAACTGGAATATCCATCACCTCAAACATTTATCATTTCTTTTTGTTGAGAACATTCCACATCTTCTAGCTACTTTGAAATATACAATAAATTATTGATAACCATTCTTTCACTTTTTTGATAATGTTCTTTTTTGTATAGAAGTTTTTAATTTTGATGAAGTTCCATTTCTCAATTTTTCTTTCATTGCTCAAGCTTTTGATGTCACAGTTAAGAATCAGTTGTCAAATCCAAGGTCATAAAGATTTACTCCTATGGTTTCTTCAAATAGATTTATTATTTTAGCTCTTATATTTGAGTTGTTGATTCATTTTGAGTTACTTTTTGGATATGGTATGAGGCAGCTTCATTCTTTTTGTTTTAATTTTTTTTTTTTTTGAGACAGAGTCTCACTCTATTGCCCAGGCTGGAGTACAGTAGTGCGATCTTGGCTCACTCCAACCTTGGCCTTCTGGGTTCAAGCGATTTGCCTGCCTCAGCCTCCCAAGTAGCTGGGATTACAGGCATCTGCCACCAGGCCTGGCAAATTTTTGTATTTTTAGTAGATACAGGTTTCATCATGTTGGCCAGGCTGGTCTTGAACCCCTGACCTCAAGTGATCCACCCACCTCGGCCTCACAAAGTGCTGGGATTATAGGCGTGAGCCATCATGCCCAGCCAAAGCTTCATTGTTTTGCAAGCCGATATCCAATTGTCCTAGTACCACTTATAGAGATTATGCTTTTCCCACTGAATGGTTTTAGCACCCTGTTGAAGATCAATTAACTATAGACATATGGGTTTATTTCTGTACTTTCTTTTTTTTATTTTAATTTTTTTTTAAATGGAGTCTCACTCTGTTGCCTAGGTTGGAGTGCAGTGGCATGATCTCAGTTCACTGTAACCTCCGCCTCCTGGCTTCAAGGGATTTTCATGCCTAGCTTCCCAAGTAGTTGAGACCACAGGTACATGCCACCATGCCTGGATAATTTGTGTGTGTGTGTGTGTGTGTGTGTGTGTGTGTGTGTGTGTGTGTGTNGCCTGGATAATGTGTGTGTGTGTGTGTGTGTGTGTGTGTGTGTGTGTGTGTGTGTGTGTTTGAGACGGGGTCTTGCTCTGTCACCCAGGCTGGAGTGCAGTATTGCGATCTTGGCTCACTACAAGTTCTGCCTCCCAGGTTCATGCCATTCTCCCGCCTCAGCCTCCCGAGTAGCTGGGACTACAGGTGCCTGCCACCACACCCCGCTAATTTTTTTGTATATTTTAGTAGAGACAGGGTTTCACCATGTTAGCCAGGATGGTCTCGATCTCCTGACCTCAGGTCATCCTCCTGTCACAGCCTCCCAAAGTTCTGGGATTGCAGGCGTGTGACATCACGCCCGATCCTGAGCTTATTTTCTTAAGAATTACATACCGTCTCTGTCGAAGAGGAGAGACCATTGGCACTTAATACGTTGTTTACTTTAGGTTTACAAAAGGTTAGATAAACAAAAAGACAAAAAATCTGTTTGTACTAGTGAACGTTTCTTAATTGGTAACCCACAGTTAGGTTGATAGACATACTGAGCAATTTTTCTTGTTCACATATAGTACTTAATTTTTGTCAAGTTTGTGACTGCTCAGTTTTGCATCCTCCTTTGTCTTCCTCTTTTCATGACCTTATTTCTTCAGATGAATGTTTTGAGGTTATTTTCTATTTTGAGAAAACTATACAAATCTGATTTATTATCACAATAGCTCAAAAGTAGTTCCTGTTGAAGCTGTCCACATTGTCAATACTGTGACCTCCTGTCAGTCTCCTACACTGGATGGGAAACTCAAGCTGAGATTTCTCCAAAGTGCTTCCCACAGTGGCTGAACTAATTTCAATTCCCACCAATGGTATATAGGCGTTCCCTTTTCTCCACAGCCTCGCCAGCATCTGATGTTTTTTGACTTTTTAATAATAGCTGTTCTGACTGGTGTGAGATGGTATCTCGCTGTGGTTTTGATTTGCATTTCTCTGATGACTAGTGATGTTGAGCATTTTTCATACATTTGTTGCCTGCTTGTGTGTCTTCTTTTGAGAAGTGTCTGTTCATGTCTTTTGTCCACTTTTTAATGTGGTTATTTGTTTTTTACCTGTTGGATTATTTAAGTTTCTTATAATTTTGGATATCAGACCTTTGTCTGATGCAGTTTGTGAATATTTTCTCTCCCATTCTGTAGGTTGTCTATTTACTCTGTTGATAGTTTCTTTTGCTGTGCAGAGGCTCTTTAGTTTAATTAGGTTCCATTTGTCAATTTTTGTTTTTGTTGCAATTGCTTTTGAGGACTTAGTCATAAATTCTTTCCCAAAGCCGATATTCAGAATGATGTTTCCTAGATTTTCTTCTAGGATTCTTTTTTTTTTTTTTGAGACAGAGTTTCACTCTTTTTGCCCAGGCTGGTGTGCAATGGTGCAATCTCAGCTCACCGCAACCTCCGCCTCCCGGGTTCAAGCGATTCTCCTGCCTCAGCCTCCCGAGTAGCTGGGATTACAGGCATGTGCCACCACCCCGGCTAATTTTTTTTTGTATTTTTAGTAGAGACGGGGTTTCCCCATGTTGGTCAGGCTGGTCTTGAACTCCCGACCTCAGGTGATCCACCTGCCTCGGCCTCCCGAAGTGCTGGGATTACAAGCGTGAGCCACCGCGCCCGGCCTCTTCTAGGATTCTTATACTTTGAGGTCTAACATTTAAATCTTTAATCCATCTTGACTTGATTTTTGTGTATGGTAAGAGGGAAGGATCCAGTTTCATTCTTCTGCAAATGGATAGCCAGCTATCCCAGCATCACTTATTGAATAGGGGAGTCCTTTCCCCATTGCTTATTTTTGTTGACTTTGCTGAAGATTAGATGGCTGTAGGTTTGTGGTGTCATGCCTTTTGAATGCATTTTTTTTTCTTTGTCACTTAGCACAATGCATTTGAGGTTTATGTGTGTTCATATGCTTATTAATAGTTCCTTTGTTTCTGAGTAGTATTCCATAGTATGCATGTACCTCAGTTTGTTTATTTATTTGCTGCTTGAAGAACATTTGAATTGTTTCCAGTTGTTGGTGATTACAAATAAAGCAGCTATAAACAGTTAACATAAAGGTATTTGTGTAAACATATGTTCTCATTTCTCTTGGGTTCGTATCTAGGAATGGGATTCCTGAATTATAGGATAAATGAAGGTTTAATAAGAAACTGCCAAACATTTTCAGTTTTGTAGAGCCACCACAACGAATTATCACGGTCTTGGTGGCTTAAAACAACAGAATTTTTATTGCCTCATAGTTCTGTGACGCTAGAAGTTCAAATTCAAAATGTTGGCAGGCCCATACACCTTCTGAAAGTTCTAGGGGAGAATTCTTCCTTCCTTTTTTTTTTTTTTCTGAGACAGACTGTCACTCTGTCACCTAGGCTGGAGCACAGTGGGGCAATCTCAGCTCACTGCAGCCTCTGCCTCCCGAGTTCCAGCAATACTCCTGCCTCAGGCTGCCAAGTAGCTGGGATTACAGGTGCCCACCACCTTGCCCGGCTAATTTTTGTCTTTTTAGTAGAGACAGTGTTTCACCATGTTGGCCAGGTTGGTCTCAAATTCCTGACCTTAAGTGATCTGCCCGCCTTGGCCTCCCAAAGTGCTGGGATCTTAGGGGTATCGATTTTCTTCCTGGAAACCTTTGTGGCCGGTGGCACCTTTGCCTGAGTTCTTGTGTCCAGGAAGAATGAGGTACGCAGACAAGTGAAAGGTGAAGACGTCAAAGGGGAGCTTTATTTAGTGTTAGCACAGCTCAGAGGAGACCCACAGTGGGTAGCTCCCCTCTGCAGGCAGGTTGTCCCATGGAGTGTTCAGCTCTCAGCAGAGAGGAGGCCCTGGAGAGGGTAGCTCCTCTCCACAGGCAGGTTGTTAAGGGCATCTCTGCAGCTCTCTGAAGCTCTCAGCAGAGAGGGTAGCTCCTCTCTGCAGCTAGTCTTCCCATTGTCTGTCCATCCTCTGCCCTCTTCTTGCTGAGCCCAGGGCTCAGAGGGGAGGAAGTATGTGCTGATTGGCCCATGGCAGCCATAGGTGGCCTGGAGGAGGCACCACAACTCCTCACTCTGGTCTGTGGGACTGGCAACCCAGCCCCCTCTCTGGCCTGAAGGTATGGCCTTACTGGAACGTGTTCCCTTCCCCGCAGGAATCTGTCTGCCTTCTGCTGCCATTCATGACCCCAGAGCTCAGCCCCCACGCTGCTCAGAGATTGGAGCAGGCACTGGGAGAGGAGAGAGGCCAGGCAGTGGGAGCAGACAACCCCAGGCATGCAGGTATGGGTGGGGAGGGGCCTTCTTGGGCCCCCGAGGGTGCAGGCTGCAGAGATGCCTGGGTCCTGTGCCTGGGAGGGCGGCTGCAGCTGCACCCTGGGAGCTACCACCCCTCCAACTTGGAAGCCTCTTCCTCTGCTTGTCCCTGGCTCCTGCCTGCTCTGTGGAGCAGGAGGCCCAGGTCTGCAGCTGCGGGTCCAGGGGCTGCAGTTGCACCCAGTGGGGCAGGGCCCCTGCCTGCTCAGTAGAGCAGGAGGACTGGGTCTGTGGCCATGGTCAGCTACCATCCCTGGGATGACAGGCATGAGCCACTAGCCTGACCCTTCCTTCCTCTTCTCACCTTCTGGTAGCTCCTGCAAACCTTGGAATTCCTTGGTTTGCAACTGTCACTCAATCTCTGCCTTTATCTGCACATGGCCTTCTCTCCTGTGTCTTTCTGTGTTTTTTCCTTTTTTTAAGGACACTAGTCATTGGGTTTACAGCCCACCCTTATCAAGTATGACCTCACTTTAACTAATTATATCTGCAAAGACCCTATTTTCAAGTAAGTTCACATTTTTAGGTTCAGGGTGGACATGAATTTTGGGGGGAACACTTACTCAGCCCACCCTGGTGGCTGTACCATGTTGCATTCCCACTAGCAGTGCCTGAGAGTTACAGTTGTTCCCAATCCTCACAACTTCAGGCTTAGCAACTTCAGGAGATAGGAGAGTTTCATTAGCAGTCTCAGGACTGTCTCTCATTGGGCTGCCTTGGCATACATGTGCGTTCATCCTTGAACTTATCGCTACAGCACAGACATGGAACATGATGGTTGGCCAGGACATGGTCATGTCCCTACTCCTAAAGGTAGGAATGGGCAGGGGTCAGTGCCACATGAATCATGTAAATTGATTGTGGATAAGGGGCTCCCTGGAAGAAAACTAGGGAGATGTTAACAGAAGAAGAGGAACTGAATGATTGTCAGGTAAAAACAACTAATTTCCTCTACAAATAGGAAAGTGCCTTTTGCAACCGCTTCTTATCAGTTTCCAACAACTGCTGGAATCAAAGCAATTGATTATTTTCAATGTGCTGGGCACTATGCCACGTGTTTTACATGGCTCCAATTTCCCCAGCATTCCTCTGGGGAAGATTCCACTACTCTCACCGTTTTTTGTTTTCTTTCTTTTCTTTTCTTTTGAGGCAGAGTCTCGCTCTGTCACCCAGGCTAGAGTGCAGTGGCACGATTTCTGCTCACTGCAACCTCCACCTCCCAGGTTCAAGCAATTCTCCTGCCTCAGCCTCCTGAGCAGCTGGGATTACAGGCGTCTGCCACCACGCCCAGCTAACTTTTGTATTTTTAGTAGAGATGGGGTTTCACCATGTTGGCCAGGCTGGTCTCGAATGCCTGACTTCAAGTGATTGCCCTCCTCGGCCTCCCAAAGTGCTGGGATTACAGGCGTGAGCCACCGTGCCCAGCTCACCCTTTTTACATGTAGGAAACTAAGACTTGGAGACTTTGGATAACATTCCAAAATTCACGTAGCTATTAGGGGGTACCCTGGATCCTGGGCCAGGTCTGCTAACGTTGGTGCGCATTATACTGTCCTCGTATCTCTCCCCAGTCTCCCAACCAGCCAGTCTGTCCCTGTCTACCTGGATTTGATCCTTTCATTAACATGAATAATTTCATGGAGTGGTAACTTTTTTTTTTTTTTAAACATTTTAGGGCTTTTCCTAGTGATAACCTCTGCTTCCTGCTGAGTTCTGGATCTAGAGCACAGGCAGGTTTCCTGCCCTTTCTCCCGTAGCTACTGAACTCTGACTTTGTACTGATGGAGTGTCTGGGGCCCAAAAGAGATTTCTGGCCTTCACCTGGCAGCAGTAGACCGCTAATTTATATCAGAGTGTGTTTCTTGCCCCTCCCCCAGGGGCAGACAGGCACCACCTTGTCCTCAGACAAGATTCAAGGCATGAATGGGCTTCTCTAGGTATGCCTGCTCCACCCTAAAACCTTGGCAGATGCTGTAGGGCTGTACTACCAAGGGGGAAGGGTCTCCTAGGCCTCCTGCGCTGTTTCGTCTTTCTCATGCACACCGAGTAGAGGCCAGAGGGAAAGGTAGCAAGCAAATGGGGATTTCTCTGTGTCCAGCATGCTCAGGACTTCTAAACTGCCCTGCTAGCTTATCCTTTGCCGGTAAGAATTTGTTTTCTTCTTAGCCAATTTTCTGATGATTGTCTGTTCTTCCTATTCTCTGCCAAAAGAGGAAACAGCTGGTGTGTCTTGTCCCTCTTTGGAAGGACTTGTGAGCTTTAGGAATTCAGTTCCCTTGATTGCTTTGTATAATAGCTCAATTTGCTGATGAACTAAAACAAAACTATGGTTTTGTATGTCTTATGGGTTATCCATTTTTTAATATATTTATTTGACACATTGAGGGTTTTTTTGTTTTGTTTTTGAGACAGAGTCTCACTCTGTTACCCAGGCTGGTGCGCAGTGGCGCAATCTTGGCTCACTGCAACCAACCTCCACCTCTTGGGTTTAAGCGATTCTCCTTCCTCAGCCTCCCAAGTAGCTGGGATTACAGGTGCCCGCCACTACGCCCAGCTAATTTTTGTATTTTTAGTAGAGATGGGGTTTCACCATGTTGGCCAGGCTGGTCTCGAGTTTCTGACCTTAGGTGATCTGCCCGCTTCGGCCTCTCAAAGTGCTGGGATTACAGGCGTGAGCCACCGCGCCTGGCTGTTTAGCTATTTTTTTCTTGTGTATGCCAGCCTCACAGAGTGTGGGATATGAGAAAGAAAGGATCCTAGGGTTGAATAAACCTGAGAAATTTGTCATGCATTATCCTCTTCTGGATATTTACATGGTACATTCACATCTTAAAGACCCTGAGAATTCCTGCAGAATAGAGAAATATATATATATATATATATTTGAAATGGAGTCTCGCTCTTGTTGCCCAGGCTGGAGCACAATGGCACAATCTCAGCTCACTGCAGCCTCCACCTCCCAGGTTCAAGCAATTCTCCTGCCTCAGCCTCTCAAGTAGCTGAGATTATAGGCATGCACCACCACACCTGACTAATTTTGTAGTTTTAGTAGAGACGCAGTTTCACCATGTTGGTCAGGCTGGTCTTAAACTCCTGACCTTAGGCAATCCACCAGCCTCAGCCTCCCAAAGTCTTGAGATTATAGGCATAAACCACCACACCCAGCCTAGAGAAGCAAATTTAACTTTGTTTAACAAAGTGTCCCTAAAGTTTGTTTGATCATAGAACCCTTTGCTTGTGTAGCACTCATTATTTCCCTTAGAATTAACATTCTGTGAACACAGTTTGGGAAATAGAGGGCTGGATGTTGATGTTTTATTGTCTGGGAACCTAGAACCAAAATAGCCAGGATCCATAAAGATAGTAACAGAATTGTTGTGGGTATGTCTAGAACCAAAAGCCATCCTAAAGATTGGGTGGAGGTTCTGGGTGATACCGAGGCACTCAGCAATGGCCTTGGTCAGTAGTCCGTGTTTCATCTTATACGCTATAACTTCAGAGATGGCCAGGTGTGGTCACTCACTCCTGTAATCCCAGTGCTTTGCGAGGCCGAGGCGGGTGGATTAGTTGCGGTCAGGAGTTTAAGACCAACATAGCGAAACCTCATCTCTACTAAAAATACAAAAATTAGCTGGGCGTGGTGGCAGGCAGCTGTAATCCTAGCTACTTGGGAGGCTGAGGCAGGAGAATCGCTTGAACCTGGGAGTCAGAAGTTGCAGTGAGCAGAGATTGTGCCACTGCACTCCAGCCTGGACAACAGAGTGAGATTCTGTCTCAGAAATACAGAAACAAAAACAGAAACAACAAAAGACCTCAGAAAGGACACCTGGATGAATGAGACACAAAGTCAAAATAAAATGGAAGTCTCTAGATCATTCCATGGACTCTCCTTTCTGACACACCCATCTCACTCTCTGAAACCAGTAAGAAATCTGTTCCTGGCCCCTGTGTTTATACAGCTTGCTCTGATGGCTGGTCCTCACCAACCCTGCTGTGGTTGGGGCCGACTCTGAATATGAAGCTGCTATTATATAGTAGGGCTGGATGCGAACCTGTTTTGTGGATCTTCATCCTAATTGTAATTATTTCTCAGCCTCACATTTAAACTCCTTTGCTTCTGGGCCCTGGTCTGCCCCATGGATTTGAGAGTGGGCATTTAGTCTCTCTGCTCTGTGCCCCTCAGTTCCATTACCATCCCTTGAAGTAGACTAGACACCTGTTGTTTTCAGCTCCTTACATCCCTTTTATTTTTGCTCATGGGACACCACCTCTCTCCTCCATCCTATATTCAGGTGGGTCTGCCTGTTCGTAATTGCTGGTAGGGACCAAAGCTGGGGTTCAAACCCAAGGGATCTGACTCCAAAACTCACTTTCATAAAAATTACTCTAGCTTGCTTCCTGGTGCCAAATTGCATTGCTTTTCATTGCATTTAATTTTTAACACTCTAGATCGTGAAATATACTAGAGTTTCTCTCCAGTCATTTGGATAACCACATGTCAGACAATATTTGAGTCAAGGTTTAAGATTACACAAAATAAACCAAAGTTCTCATCTCATAACAGGGAAAAGTTTCATCTTACTAGTTTTAATGGTGGCAAAAAATTAAGGTTCTGTTTGAAAAATTATTTTTACTCTAAGATCCTTAGCCTTTTTATTCCTCAACTACATCGGTTAAAATGTGGCCATGTATGATGATTAGGGAAGCAAACAGCTCTTTCTGAAAGATACTAACCTAATTACTCTGGAAATATCAACCATGAATCAAGAAGTATATTATGACTTAATTGTTCATTACACAAAATTTAGATAATCCTTCATTTCTTCCATGCCTTTCCTCTCTCCATCTAGAAGCATATTTAACTAAGTAATCAGAGATACTAACTATTCACAGCCTAGGCAAGTGTGGGTAAATAACCACTGCAATAACACATTGCAGCCTCAGAAATGACTGGCTATGAATAAGCACATAGCACTTAGTCTGCTCCTTCTTATGTGTTTGCCAATACATTTGCAATTTCATGCACAGTTTTAAATGTTAAGCATTAATCTGAAATGGGCACTGAAGCATCAATAAAGTCTACAATTTGCCCCCTTTAATGAAAATGCTAGATATAGATTTAATGCAAAACTAAACATTTGGCTTAATATGTTCTACTCCAGTAAATTAGCTAGTGTTTGTCATCTTTTTAAAAAACGGGGGTTGAATGCCTCATTTCACATGGTTTTGTTAGGGACAGATAGAAAGCTGATAAACAACCCATTTGTTCTATGACAGTAGCTCCTAGTCACACTACTGAAGTTAAGCTTCAGTGCTCATTTCCTTTACAAATCCTGTTGTGAGTTTAAGTGGCCTGCTGTTGAATATTTGACTGAAGTGTAGCCTTGATGAGAGTGTTTTCCCAGAGGAACACAGACGAAGCTTTTTTGGACGGTGGCCCTAGAGCAGTGGATTCTGAAATGACTCGGTGAACCTGAAAGGGAACAGGGCATCAGTGAGCCCTACTGTGTGCTATTTGAAACTGTCAGAGATGTTATCCCACAACAGCCCCAAAAGGTTCATGTAATTGCCCTCTACTTGGCCAGATGAGGAAACCGAGGGCTAGAGATGAAGCCGTGTAGCTAGGAAGTGATGAAACCTGGATTTGACCCCACTCACTATTTCACACTGTCTGGCAGCTGGGAGCTGCCCTTCTTCTATCTCTACCAGTGGTGCATTATTTGTCATTCAAGGAGCTTACACATGCCACCTCCTCCAGGAAGTCATTGCTGACTGCTCACTATTAACCATCCTTCTTATGTGTTTTTATTGTACTTTGTCTGTTTCCAATGCAGTCCTTAATTTCGAACCTTTTGGTACATTAATTTTAATACCTGTCTGACTCTTTATAAGGGGAAGGGCTATCTCTTACATCGACCTTCTATATACTGCAGGACTTTCACTATCAAAGGCACTCAATAAATGTTCATTGAGGCTGGGCATGGTGGCTCACACCCCTAATCCCAGTACTTTTGGTGGCCAAGGTGGAAGGATCACTTGAGGCCAGGAGTTTGAGACCAGCCTGTGAAACATAGCAAGACCTCATCTCTGCAAAAAAAAAATTTTTTTTTTGAGACGGAGTCTTGCTCTGTGGCCAGGCTGGAGTGCAGTGGTGTGATCTCGGCTCACCGCAACCTCCGCCTCCCGGGTTCAAGCGATTCTCCTGCCTCAGCCTCCCAAGTAGCTGAGATTACAATGGCGTGCCACCATGCCCAGCTAATTTTTGTATTTTTAGTGGAGACGGGGTTTCACCATGTTGGCCAGGATGGTCTCGATCTCCTGACCTCGTGATCCACCTGCCTCAGCCTCCCAAAGTGCTGGGCTTATAGGCATGAGCCACTGCACCCAGCCAAAACGTTTTTTTAAAAAATTAGCCAGGCGTGGTGGTGAGCACCAGTACTCCGAGCTACTCAGGAGGCTTAGGTGGGAGGATTGCTTAAGTCCAGAAGGTCGAGGCTGTAGTGAGCTATGATTACACCACTGCACTGCAGCCTAGGTGACAGAGTGAGACCTGTCTGCAAAAAGAGTTAAAAAACTGTTCATTGAAATGTTTATAAAATAGATGGTTCTCAACATCTCATATCCTATTTCCGGAATTATGAAGAACAGTACAGTCGAGGGGGCAGGTCTTGCAGTAAGCCTGGCTGAGTTTGAATCCCAGCTGTATGACCTTAGGAGAGTTGCAGAGCTTCTCTGAGTTTCCTATTCCTTCTGTTATAAAACAAGGATAGGAATAGTAGCTACTGCAAAAGGTTGTTGCAAAAGTCCAATAAGAGAAGGCACACATAGTGCTTAGAATAGTGCCTGGTACATAGAAAATGCTCACTGAACCTTGGCTATTATTTCCGGAAATGTTTGGAGATTTTTATTGCACAGGCGAGAAACTTCGTGGCACTGGTTGTTTACCATTTTAAAACGTAAAAAAAAAAAAAAAAAAAAAAAAAGGCAATATTTGATTTGATTAATAGTTGAACTGACAACGTGCAAGAACCATTTAATAATGACCAATAATTAAAGATTATGGAAAAAGAAATGATTTAAGAAGGCCAAGACCCAGGCCCGGGTATTGGTAAGCCCAGAACTCATCACATGCCTGGAGTTGACAGTTCGATCAATTCTAGTCTTGAATATGGGCAGGAGATTTTTGTAAAAAAAAAGCTTTTGGGCAATATGCATACTGCTTTCTTTTTTTCTTTCTCTTTTCCTGCCCCCTGGGCAATATGCGTACTGCTTTCTGAGAATGACTTTCCAAATAATTGTGTACCTACTGACGCAGGTGTCATAATTTCCAAACCCATCCAATCAATATGTACCGGAGAGAGATCTGCTCACAGTTCAGAGAGCTACTTTGGAAACTCCAGTGGGCCATTCGATTCCTTGTTCTGGATAACCAACTGACTAACCTACCTGCCTATTTAACACTATTTGACTTGGGTAAGCCCCTCAACATCCCTTGGGACTTGAATCTTCTTATGGATAAATATGAATCAAAATATGGATACCTCTCCTTCCTTTCCCTGTTTGGACCTCACTTTCTCATCTGTAAAATGACCAGGTGGCCTCTCAGTCCCTCCTCTGGCTAACCTTCCATGGTTCTGCCTCCTCTGGGATGCTGTAAAGTCAGTTCAATGATATTGACTAAGCTCCTGTGAACTTCCTGACCCACAGCCCAGCTGGACACCAACTGACTAGAAGAGTTGATGGCCACATGGGGAAGAACTGCCTCTCTTCAACTGCTGGACAGGGAAAGGAGGGGTGGGGCAGCTGCTGATGGCTATGTCTTCCCCTGTGTCCTGGTCACCTGGCCTCTGCTTGCATGTAACAACTCTATTTTTGGACAGGAGGTGGGTGGCAGGAGGGCCCAGAGGTCTGAATTTTCTTAAACAGTCAGGCATCCTTGGGCTGACACGGTGTCCTTGCTCTCACCAAAGGACATGATGAGTGTATAGAAAGTGAAGCTACATGAGCAGCCCATTGTGAAGGGAGGAGAAGGGCAGGAGGTCTTGTAGCCTAGACTCT